>NW_027496849.1:0-190352 GCF_021521415.1 Bidens hawaiensis | reverse complement strand
ACCACCCCAACTTGACTTAAACCTTAAAATCAGTTGATCAAAATTTTGCACAACAAAGTGTAAAATTTGTAAGCCCATATGTAATATCTAAGACAATGTTGTCCATCAAAACTCAAGCATCAAAGTCTACCAGAATGACCATTAGATATAGTTAAGGTACAATTAAATAACTACCTAACAAGTGGTCCCCACTACATGACATACCCTCATTATCAGCAACACCTTGGAGCGCATCATCTTAAATGAATATGCACGATTTCATCTGTAGAGTTTACATACGTTAAATATTAGTTAGGTTCCTTCTTATTGGTATGTAACGCACAAGAGAGACCAATGTATGACTAAAAGTGGGAGTGATTAACTCATTGTTTAAGTGTATGGTGAAGTACCTAATGATCATTTATGACTTTTTATCATTATTTTTAATAAGTGATTTGCTTTGGCTGTGTAGTTTTTGCTTTATATTGGCAGTGGTAAATGCGGGTTTAAATTTTTATCTCGATTTAATATTTGTAAACCACTTAGGTAATGCAAATGCCCAGATTACAAACCGCATAAAGACCCAAAATCTCAGAACCCCGAAGCATCCTATCAATACAAGATTTATGGCCATAAAGCCATACGACGTGAAGCGTTAATCACTTAAACTAGAAGTATATTCATTTTAAGTTTATATCACAAGCTATCTAGCATACTCTAACGTTAAGCCTATCCAAGGATCGTTCAATAGTCTATTCATATCTTTAGAAAATCATATTTTGGTGATAAAACTGACAAAAGGCTTGAGTATGGTCTGACCTTTCATCCTAGTCCTTACTCAGGCTTGGATAAGCAAACAAAACCTTAAGATATTTCCCACTAAAATCAAAAAATTAAAAGGGTTCAATTAAGTCAACAACCAAACCCTCCTTTCATTCTTAAAAGGTGAGCCTACCGACACATCCCAAGTGTGTGTGTGTGTGTGTGTGTGTATATATATATTATTTTTGAAAACAATCACCGATTTTTCTATCATTTTCCATTATTTTGCAACATATTATTTTTAAATTCAGGATATTTTTAACAATTTTTCACTTTTTTCAAAAACTCTTTCCTGAATACTTTCCCGTATCCCCACACTTAAACTTTACAATGTCCCTGATGTAAATTTTCATTTAGCATGGAATGTGGTACACGATAACTTAAACTATTTTAACAACAAAATCAAAGGAAAGTGGCACATGCACCTGATTTGAATCTCTCTTGTCCAACGAGTCCTGCTCCTACTGATGAGTACTTTTACAACCTTGGCCCGCACTTCTTGAACTATGATACGACAATATCTACTCCATCGAATTTTGACTAGACCATCATAAGCTTCCCCACACTTAGGGTTTACTATGACTGCTAAACAAAAACAAAAAGTAACACACAAAAAGAAAAACAAAACAAAATAAAATAAAAGGACGGTTGCCTCTCGATCAGCACTAAGGTTTTTTTAAGGTCTTCAGCCGTACCGTTACCTCATTTTTGCGGTTATGGTGGTCGAATGGAACATCTCGGTAATTAGCATGCCTCAGCTTTGCTTCCTTTGTCCTGTTCAACATGTCCGAATAACCAATACAGGCCTATGTGAATGCACATTTTCCCCTTGAATTTCCCACATATGCCCTATAGTTAAACCATCTATCCCTCACCCTCTTTATTATGTTCAAAACGTCAAATGTTGATCATGGCCGAACTGAGCATTTTGCCACTGAGTTTCCCGTGTATGCCCGGAAGTTAAGGTGTTGTGTCCAGACTTTCTTTCTTGTGGTGAACACGTCAGTAAAACCAATATGGCCCATTTCATCATGTTTTATTCAAGGTCTTCCAAAGTCGCCTTCCTCTTCCTTGAACTTGTACTTTTCCCCCAACTTCGCTTATCTATGTGACTATTATGGTAGAACAATTAGGATTCATCTTGGTTACCTCAATCACCGGTTCTTCACAGATTTCTGTGTCTTCGACCGGGTCTAAATGTTCAACTTCATGCCCTAAAATATTTGAACTTTGTCCCTCAATATCATCATCTTCAATCACAACCACTAAACTCTCTGACTCTTCAATATTTGGCAGAGTTGGTGTGGTATTTGATGGTTGGGTAAAAGTTAGTTTATTTTATATATTAATTAGTTAATTTTAGTTAAATAATCGAATGAACATTGGTACTTCAAGCGTTGTTATGTGTTTTCAGGACATTGGAAGTTAAGGAGCTTAAACGAGCTAATTCAGAGCCATCCAGATGAAGATTAAGCAAGCCTCGAGATGATGGAAGCATGGGGAAACATGTATTGAGGGTTAAAAAGGATTCGGGAGAGGATTGGATGAGAAACATGAAGCCAAAGCGAAAAATGAACAACATGGGTTACCAGGAAAGTGTGTTTTAGTAAAACATGCATATCTTGGCCTAAAAAATGAGTTACGGAATCCATAATATATGAATTTCATGTTTCTCAACGACAGGAATTCGAATATGAAGTCAGTTGCATCTTCGCGTATCGCAAAGATGCAGGACATGCAACTTCGTGATACGCGAAGATGCTCAATGTCGGCAAAAGTTAGGGTTTTCACTATATAAACGATTTTTCGACCCTATTTCGGATATGGACGACTTCCCGAGGTAAAAGAGGAGTTCTAGGGCGATTTTCCATCATTCCAAAGCTTCCGGTTTGTCCTAAGATCTTATGTTCATCAAGATAAGTACTTTAACGATTATGTCGATGTCCGGCTAATTGTGTGTGTTCGTTCTAGGCTAAGGTTTTGTGTGAAGTACTGTTTTGATCAGATTCTAATGCTTAATGGTTATAGCATGATTGAATTTATATGATTTGTCTTGCTTAATTAGTTAATTGGTTGATTAAAGGTTGTGTTTGTGATTATTGATTTGTGTAACGTTTGTTTGGTTGTTCATCAACATTTAGGGTTAGGCTCTTGTGTCCTTGAACTATAATCATCAAACCTTATCATTGAGTTAATTATCCTAGACATAGAATTGGTAATTGTGGTGTCCGGGTTCATTTGTGTCAACAATTCGGTTAGGGTATCGCTTGTCATCATAAATCAAACCATAGGACTAGCAATTATTGTAAAACCAAAGACTAGAGAATCTGTGATTAACGTATGGAACACATAACCCGAACCTAGAATGAATGCTCTTTAATTAATATTGTTTACAAATCTTTTTAAGTAATCATTTAGTTTTAATTAATCTTTTTCTACAAACTGCTTGACATCGTCTGTCCGCCTTAGTTAATTAATTAATTTAGTCATATTAAATTAGCACTTTTCTTGAGTCCTTGTGGAGACAACCTTACTTACCCGTACTAGTTATAGGTATTTAAGTCCTTAATTAATTGTTTTTGAGTATATCACGACAGCCTAAGTCAAAATGGCGCTATTATCGGGGACTCAACGCGCAAAGTGCTAGCTTAGTTTAGTAATTTAGTTTTAGTTTTTTTATTTTTTTTATATATTCATTTGATTTTACACGAGGTATATGTGTGTAGGTAACTCAAGATGACATGGAGTTGGGTTTATGACCCACATGAAGGATATAAGGTTGTGGAGGATGATTATTCGGACTATCCACATTCATATGTTGAACCATCTTCACCAAACCCTCAAAGCTACTACGAGTCAAGTGAATATGATAGTAATGGACCTGAGACGCCAACTTATGTTAGTTGTTGTTTTGGTCAAAAATTGACAATGGTAATTTCGTAACCAAATTAGTAATCGGGACTAGGTGCTTATATAAAATCAAAGCAAAAGTGCTTGAACACAAGGACTTGTTGCGAGGAAAAAACCTGTTATCCTTAGGATAACAAGCAAAAAACCCCGGGCGGTGAAAACTCTCACCACCGGTTTATTAATAACAAAGGTGATTACAATGGTGGAGCTCAAACTTGATCGTGATTACAGAGTATGCGAGTATTAGTAAGTTTGGTGTGTCTAGAGTGTGTGTCATGATCCTTTGTTTTGAGCTCTATTTATAACCAATTAAGTCTAACATGAAATCCTACATTTAAGGAAACTCCAAGACTAAATCAATTAGCCGTTAATTCCTGTAATCGCCACGTTTCCTTATTGGCCACGCTCTAATAACAGCAAGTGCGAGTCTTGAGGAGATCAAACAACCGTCTTTGACCTGGTAAACATGGAAAGTAGCAAAGATCGTGTTAGTTATATAATGTAATTAGGATACCTATTACCTTGGAGGATATCGCATCCTAAATCTACTCTGAACATAACCTTTGCTGAGGATACTGAAAATCCGTGCCCTAACAATTGTTCCCAAATTTGACAGCTGTAGATATAGATCGCAGCTGTAAAATTTTCAAAATTTGAATTTTGAACCCCCATTTGTGCGGTGGATCTTTGATACACGTGTCAGCCGTCATGATCATCTGAAGCTGGAGTTGTCACTGGTCAGGAAGGAGTTGGTTTATCAAGAGGCGGAATGTATGATAAAAGTTTATGATGCTATGGAGGGGGCGAAGAAGTCTGCTGCTGTTTTCGTATTCCAGTCCCGGCTTAAGATGGCTAAAGAGGCGAAGGATGCTGGTCTGGACACTCCTTTCTGGGATGTAGCTGGTTGGGAGAAGATACTGGCTGAGCTTGGTGGGGAGAAGGTGGAGGATGCTTGTCCTAGTGGAGCGGAGAAGGTTGCAGAAGAGGCTGTGGAGGTGGCTATCAAGGGTGCGGTGAAGGTGGTTGGTGACGAGGTGCAATTGGGGGATGATAGCGGTAAAGAAAAGGCTTGAGCCCAATTTTTTATGTGTTTCTGTTTGTTGGTCTAATGTTGGGTTGTAATGGTTGTTGAACAATTTACTTTTTTCTGTCTTGAACAATAGTATGCTTAGGATATTTGGATACATGGGTGGAGGGATCTTGACTTTCCAAGACGAAACCCATGTTATCTTGACTGGCAATATTCGGGTGGAGGGATCTTGGCTTTTCAAGACGAAACCCAGGTGTTGCCTTTTTATTTTCCTGCATTTTATGATTAGTAGTAGTATAATCTTTTGGCTTTAAGTATCGTGTTCGATAACTTGAAAACTTTAGTTGGAATATTATGTGTCTTTTATTCTTCTGAAATAACTTATGTCGAGGATAATATATTTTGAAAACATGGTTCCAAAATATTTTTACCATTTTGAGAATAATAAATTCTGATCAAGAAATGTTTTAATGATTATAAGTTTTTAGAAAACATAAAAAGGATTATCAGGAACTGATAAAAAATATCTTAAGGACAATGTATCCTTACGCCTTGTGTGAGTTATCACAATCAAACCAAAAGATTATATTTTGAAGTATAAATCGAGTGATAAAACAAAATGTAAAGAGTACCTTTGTGGAGATCATTCATAAATCTAATGGGCTTACATGTGATGTCCCCAATCGTTGATCTTTTTAAGTATCAAGCTTCTAGGATTTTGTTAAGTTAAAAACAATTTAGTAACCTTCTTAGCAATCTGTCGAAACAAAGTTAGACAATTCTGGCGACAAGGCCCATTAACTGGCGATAAAGCCTTTTTACTAGCGACTAGGCCTTTACTTAAGAGACATGAAAATGTCTAAGCTTGAGATAAAACTGGGGAAGGTCCTAAACGTATGGGCATGAATATGCCAAAACTTTAGATAACACGAAAGTGTTATAAACCTTAGATAACATGAAAATGTTAAAAACCGTTTGTGTGACACGTCTGCCACTTATCTTAAGGATTCGGTATATAGCCAACAACAGACGGATTGTCAGCTGGTCTGGTCAACCTGCCTCGAACTATACCCGAATCATCGTGCGCTCCAGGCGTCGTTAGAAAGGTGAAGACCTTTAAACCGTTTGAGATATCTGGGATATCTTATTCGTGCGCCCCTGGCGTTCGTTAGAAAGGTGAAGATCTTTAAACCTTGAGGGATATCAGGGATATCATATTCGTTTGGGAGGTGATCAGCCTCTGACTGTTGTCGAGATAACATGTTCTTAGGATAACTGCTAACACTAGGCTCTTGATGAGGGGTGGGCTAACACCCCTCCGATGCTTAAGTCAGTAAACTTGATTTAGAGATAATAAAGTTCAAGGAATGTAAAAATAGATGAGGGAACATACCTTTATCCTGAGGATATGAACATACCAGTTAAGGATACTAACAAAAATATGTCTTAAGGCGAATAGCATTCCAAGCTCTTGGTATAGGAACACCTTCCATAGTGATTAACCTGTAGGCCCCTTTACCTGCTTCGTAATCGATTAAGTAAGGGCCTTCCCACTTTGGAGCTAGCTTTCCATCTGCTGGGTTAGTGGTATTCTAGAATGCCTTTCTTAATACCATATCTCCTATCTGGAACCTTCGAATCCTGATATTCTTGTTGTAGGACTTGGCTATTCTTTGCTGGTATGCCGCCATCCTGACCTTGGCGAGATCTCTGAGTTCATCAATAGTATCCAAGTCTTCAGTGAGGCTTTGGTTATTGGTCTCAGACTTTTCCACCAGGAGCCTTGGGTAGCTTTCCCACAATGTCCATTCCTTACTTCATAAATGGCCATGGGGAGATGATGGGATATAATGGTTCAGCTGGTTGATGTAATATGTTGCTATGTCTTTGGCAAGCATCACACTTCTTGGAGAAATCCATTGCACCTCTCCTCATTGTTGACCAGAAGTATCCTGTCCTTAGTATCTTAGATGCTAAGGCTCTGCCCCCAGTGTGGTTTCCACAATCACCTTCATGTATATCCTTGAGAACTTCTTGTGCTTCTTGATATTCCAAGCATCTCAAGTATGGACCTGCAAGTGATTTTCTGTACAACACATTATTTAGGATAATATACTGGGTTACATTCATTCGTAACGCTGTGGGATTTTCTTCTTTTGGGATCTCGTTATCCTGAAGATACCGTATTATGGGACGGATCCAGGATACTGGATCATTTTTAGTTTCTGAAGTCTCCATGATTTCATAGTTTTCCTTTGTTGCTGGAGTCAAGATATGAATGATGGGTATCTTGATATCATTCGGTATCTTGAGAGCTGATGCTAAATTTGCTAAGGCATCTGCTTCAGTGTTCTCTTCCCTTGGTACCTGTATTATATCAAATGTTTTAAAACATATAGCTAATTTCTTAACTATTTCTAAATATTTCGCTAAGTTTTCTGCATTCGCTGCATAAGAGCCATTGAAATGGTTAGCTAATAACAAAGAATCAACATAAACTTGAAGATACCTGGCCTTCATATCCTTAGCTAATTGCAAAACTATTAAGGCCTCATATTCAGCCTCATTATTAGTAGCCTGAAATTCACAAAAGATATAGATAGAGGTATTATGTCCCCCTGTGGCGATTTTAGCAAGATACCTAGACCTGTTCCTCTTATGTTGGAGGCACCGTCAGTATGTAGGGTCCAACTTTCCTTGACTTCCAATTGCTGAACTTCTTTTTCAACTTCTTCAATTATATCCTGGCTAAAATCAGCCACAAATTCGGCAATTTCTTGAGACTTGATAGCTGTCCTTGGCTCATACAAAATATCTTATGCGCTAAGTTTTACAGCCCATTTTGCCATCCTACCTGACATTTCCGGTTTTCTCAAAACAGCTTTAATAGGATAGTTAGTCTTTATATGTATAGCATGAGTTTCAAAGTAATGTCTAAGTTTAGTAGAAGCCATTATAAGTGCTAAAATTAATTTTTCAAGATAAGAATACCTGGATTCAGCATCAAGTAGACTTTTACTTACATAGTATATTGGATGTTGTTGACCTTCATGATCCTTGACCAAGACAGCACTGATTGCACTCCCAAAAACGGCTAGGTACAGGGATAATGGCTCACCATCATTTGGCTTCATCAGGAGTGGTGCTGAGGATAAGTATTCCTTCAGAGATACCAATGCCCTTTCTTGCTTCTCTCCCCATTCGAGCTTTTGATTTTTCCTCAAGATATCATAGAAGTCTTTACACTTCTCTTAAGATCTTGAGATGAATCTGTTGAGAGCAGCTATTCTTCTGGTTAATCTTTGGACATCTTTGACATTTCTTGGTGATTTGATATCCAAGATAGCCTTGATCTGCTCTGGGCTTGCTTCTATTCCTCTTTTGGTGACCATGTATCCCAGGAATTTTCCTGCTTTGACCCCAAAGTGACACTTGGCTGGATTCAGCTTCATGTTGTATTCATCCAGGATATCAAATGTTGTTGCCAAGTCTCTCAGATGATTCTCGTCCTTCTTTGACTTTACCACCATGTCATCTATATAGACTTCCATCGTGTCCCCTAGTTGGTCTTTGAACATCATGTTGACGAGCCTCTGATATGCTGCACCTGCATTTTTAAGTCCAAAAGGCATTGCAGTATAATAGTATATACCTGTGGGAGTCATGAAGGCTGTGTCTTCTTGATCTGAAGGTTTCATTTGAATCTGTTGAAATCCTGAGGATGCGTCCATGAAAGTTAGCAGTTCGTGGCCAGTAGTTGCATCCACCATTGAGTCAATGTGTGGGAGTGGAAATGGATCTTTTAGACATGCCTTATTCAGGTATGTGAAGTCCACACACACTCTCCATTTTCCATTTTTCTTCTGGACAACAACTAGATTGGCCAACCATTTAGGATATTGGACTTCTCTTATCATCTTGGTTTTGAGCAACTTTTGCACCTCTTCTTGTATGATAAGCGTTTCTCTCAAGAGCAAACTTCCGTCGCTTTTGATGTACTGGCCTGAAAGATTTGTCTATGCCAAGTTTATGAGTGATAATAGATTTAGATATACCTGTCATATCTTCATGTTTCCAGGCGAAGGTAGAAACTCTTTTCTTTAGAAAGGATATTAATTTCATCTCAATATCCTCAGGAATACTTGTTCCCAACAATACTTTGACTTCAGTATCCTGAGGATCCAAAGATACTTCCTTTACATCCTGCTCTCTAGCTTGCAGGACCTTCCCTGGTTGTTGCTGTAATTGCTATGCTTGAGTAGGCTTTGTAGTCCACTTCATTGATGAAGCATAACATTCCTTAGCATCTTGTTGATCACTTTCAATTTTGATGACTCCCCAGGGACTTGGGAGTTTCACACACTGATGATAGGTCGAGGGTACTGCCTTCATGCTATGGATCCAGGGCCTGCCTAAAATCACATTACAACAAGATAGGTCGAGGGTACTGCCTTCATGCTATGGATCCAGGGCCTGCCTAAAATCACATTACAACAAGATAAAGAGTCAATAACGCAAAACTTTTGTAGGGAGTTAGTTCCCTCAATATATATTGGAGGTTTGATTTCTCCCAAGGTGTTCTTGGTTTTGCCACTGAATTCGACAAGAACTGAGGATTTTGGGATAATCTCTGTTTATGGGATATCCATTTTCTTCAAGGCTTCCATCTGGATAATGTTCACAGAGCTTCCTCCATCGACGAGTATCCTGCGAACAAAACAGTTAGCTATGCATAAAGTAATTACCACCGTCATGGTTGGGATCCATAAGGTCACATCTATCTTCCTCATCGAAGGATATGATTCTTTGAGTCGTCAATGTGGAAGTATGGAGAGGTCTTTCTCCGTTGTCCATTTTTGTTTCTCTGGAACATTTCTTAGCAGCTGAATACGAGGTTCCGCAGATGTCAGATCCTCTCGAGATGATGGATACCACCTTAGCTCCGGGTGGTGGAGAAGGTGCCATTTCAGGTATCTTGACAGGATCCTGGCTTTTGTTCTTGTTTTTTCCAAATAGTTCCTTCAGGTGTCCTTTGCTGAGAAGGTATCCTATTTCCTTCCGAAGTGCTATACAATCATCAGTGCGATGGCCAAAGTCTTCATGGAATGCACAACATTTTGACTTGTCTTTGTTTGATCCAGGCTTCTCATTCTTCTTAGGCCATTTGGCCTTGTCACCTAAATCCTGCATGGCACAAATTACACCACCAATATCAAGGTTAAAGCAATATTCGGATATTTTAGGATATTCTTTGTCGTCTTCGTCTTCTTCCACAGCATTGATCTTGGGATTATCCTGCTTGTAATAAGGCTTTGGTCTGAAGAACTTTTGTGGAGAGTTGGACTTCCTGTTGGTAGACTCGTATTTCGGGATAACCAAGTTTCCATGAGCCTTCTTGTCATCGTCCAGCCGAATGTATCTTAGTGCCCTGTTTCTGACTTCATCAAGATTCCTGCATGGAGTCATGACGAGGTCGTCACAGAAAGGAGAATCCTTCCTAAGCCCCATCTTGAAGGCTTCAACAGCAGCTGCCATGTCGAGGTTGGGGATTTCCAAAGCTTCCCTGCTAAATCTGATTATGTAATCCCTTAGGGATTCATTGTTATGCTGAACAATTCTATATAAATCACCAGTCATTTTCTCAAAAGATCTACTACAAGAAAATTGATTATTAAACAAGTTAATTAAATAAGCAAAGGAAGTGATAGTACTGGAAGGAATACTTAATAACCATTTGAGGGCCGACCCTGTAAGTGTTGAACCAAACCCTTTACATAGACAGGCTTCTTTAATTTCTGCGGGGATAGGGTTGACCTCCATTCTTTCCCTGTATTGAGCCACATGCTCCTCAGGATTCGTAGTGCTGTCATAAAGTTTCATGTTGGGCGTCTGGAATTTCCTGGGGATCTCCACGTCGCATATGGGCCAGGTGATCCTGGAAAGTTTGTGACTAAACGCCGGGACTTCAGCTATGGGACGGATTATCACGGGGATACTGGAGATCATGTCCTTCATCTTCTGTAACTCCCTGGCTATATCAGGAGATATCCCTTTATCCTGCACAGATCCACGGTTAGTGTATAAATTAGGATTAAGTAAACTGTTACCAAGATTCTGGTAAGGTCTTTGGTATCCTGAGCTAGATTGGTTAATTCCTCCATTGATAGTATCCTCAGGATAAGGTGGTGCCTGCATAGGGATGTCATCTCCAACATGCACTTCTGAGGACATTATAGGGGATTCTGATGAAAATATGCCGGCTGGCATGGTTGAGCGAAGCTGCATGCTGACGGACCCTGGCCTCGTTGGTCCGGGTAACACTGAGGATACCGAAGGAAGAGCTCCCCAGTATGCTAATTGCTGCTATGATGGAATCCTTGCTGATTGTGTCCCTAAGGATCCGGGATTCTGAAGGACAGAAGATCCCGGAGAATCAAAATCAAGTTCCCTGGGCATGATTGGAGTGGCCTCATGCCCTGGTTTCTTTTTGATTCCTTCAATCTTCTTGAATAGCCTTGAGTTGGTCTTCTCTTGCTGCTTCATGTGCGTTTTGGCTTGTTTCATCAAAGCAAAATTATCATTGTTAGAAATAACCGGGTCTATCCGTGTGAAGGACCCCGCGAATGGTGGAATTTCACCTCTGGGTTGAGTATTTTTCTTCGGCAGTGGTGGAGGTCCTGGGTTGACACTTGTAGCTGTAGTAACCACCGGAACAAACTGAACTGGTTTTTGGTTGTGAGGCCATTGTAAAGAGAATGAAGGTGAATGAAATAAACGGAATTAATGGATTAAAGCACCATTAGCCCCACGGTGGGCGCCAAATTGTTTTGGTCAAAAATTGACAATGGTAATTTTGTAACCAAATTAGTAATCGGGACTAGGTGCTTATATAAAATGAAAGCAAAAGTGCTTGAACACGAGGACTTGTTGCGAGGAAAAAACCTGTTATCCTTAGGATAACAAGAAAAAAACCCCGGGCGGTGAAAACTATCACCACCGGTTTATTAATAACAAAGGTGATTACAATGGGGGAGCTCAAACTTGATCGTGATTACAGAGAATGCGAATACTAGTAAGTCTCGTGTGTCTAGAGTGTGTGTCATGATCCTTTGTTTTGAGCTCTATTTATAACCAATTAAGTCTAACAAGAAATCCTATATTTAAGTAAACTCCTAGACTAAATCAATTAGCCGTTAATTCCTTTAATCACCACGTTTCCTTATTGGCCACGCTCTAATAACAGCAAGTGCGAGTCTTGAGGAGATCAAACAACCGTCTTTGACCTGGTAAACATGGAAAGTAGCAAAGATCGTGTTAGTTATATAATGTAATTAGGATACCTGTTACCTTGGAGGATACCGCATCCTGAATCTGCTCTGAACATAACCTTTGCTGAGGATACTGAAAATCCATGCCCTAACAGTTACCGAGAGGAGGAAGACTACTATTATGATGAGTACCCCCAATCGATATACGAAGAAGTCCCTCAATATTATAATCATGGTGGTACTTATCAAAGGAATTATCAGCAAGATCAAGAAGATTCCTCCGATAACAATGAAGAGTCTCTGAAAGACGTTATGGATTTTCTTAAGGAGATGAAGAGAGATCAAGAAGCTCATAATAAGGCTATAAATCAAAGGTTAGAGCTTCAGGAAACGTTTAATACGGCCCAAAATGAACTGATGAGTAAACTATTAGAAGAGGTGGCCCAAATTAAACAAGAACGAGAGAAGTTGGCTAGTGGTGTCATGGTGGATGATGAAGTGATAGATGAGGTTCAGGGGCTTTCAGAGCATGAAATGGAGGAAGAGGTTGTGGAGATTAATACCACACCAACTCCGTCAATTACCAATGAGCCAAGAATGTTGCGGTTGTGGTTGAAGATAATGATATTGAAGAACATAGTTCAGATCATTTAGAGCATGAAGTTGAATGTTTATACCTTGTTGAAGACATAGCAACCTTTGAAGAACCGATAAAGGAAGTAACCCAGGTCGTGTTTGATGATTATGATATAGTAGGAGAGGAGCCCGAGCTGTTGGAGCATAGAGTTGAATGCTTAGACTCAGTCGAAGAGGTATCACCCTATAAAGAATCAAAGACTAAGATAGTTTCAGATTATCCCTGTCATCCTCCATTACACATTATTCATATTGATAAAGTCTGGTATGATGATTTGAAATCGAATAAAAGGAAGGTGAAGATGAAGAATAATGGGCAACATGGTAAGAAATGGTCTCACGTGGGTACTATAGATGTGTCAACCATGAAGAAGCAAGTCTGGACACGACAAGTCAAATACCGAGCTTACATGGGAAACTCGATGGGAAAATGTCCGGTTCGGCCCCGGTCAATATTTAATGTTTCGAAAATAAGAAAGAGTATGTGGGCTCGACGTGTTCGCTATCGAGCATATGTTGGAAATCCTGAAGGTAAATATGCATTCACACCGGCCCGTTTTGGTTTATCGTACATGCTAATCATGAAGGAGGAAGTAGAGCATTGGGACCCTACCTACCCAGCATATGTGGGAAATTCGGTAGGCAAATGTTACATTAGACCACCATAACCAAGAAATCAGGCAATGGTCCGGCTGAAGACCTTAACAAAAAAACTTAGCGCTAACCGGGAGGCAACCCGGTATCGTATTCAGGTACGTGTATATTTTTGTTGTAGTTGAACTTCGTGGGTGTAGTTCACTATAAACCCTCATGAGACCATACTCGTCCACCCGGGCTACCGGGGGGTTTAAAGGGCATGTTGCATACACAAAATGCAACCGTGATTCCTACGAAAGTGAGTTAGGTCTTTTAACATTTTTACTCGTTTAACAAATTTGGTTATGAAATTAATTAATCTTGGTTGGTAATTTAAAATTTAATTGTTTTGCAAACGGTTTAAAAGACCTATATTTTTAACATTTGTGAGAAGCTTGCTTCTACACGTGTGAGAGTTTGCAGATTTTATTTTGAGACTTAAAGAGGTAAGTTCACCGAGAGCATCACCGAGGGCACGAGAGTTTCATATGAGAGTTTTCTTTTCTATCAGGTGATCTCGTTTTTATAACCTTATTTGTTTTATTAGTATTTGTGTTAAAAGTGTAATTGTATTTGTGTATATTTAGTAATAACCACCATCACATTAGGCCCGGTTTGAAAATTGTCATGTGAATTTTAAAACCCGTCCCTATTTTATGTCTTAAATTTTAAACATTGAGGACAATGTTTGCCTCAAGTGTGGGGATGAGAGAGAAATTGAAATTTAAAAAGTTTAATGTTCATTGAATTAAGATTTTTGCACAATAATGGAAAATGATAGAAAAATCGGGGGTTATTTTTCAAAATTATTTTATAATAAGAGATAAATAAAACGGGAACACACGTAATTTGAGATGTATTGGTAGGCTTAGCCGTGAGAATGAAAGGATAATTTGGTTGTTGACTTAATTGAACTTTAAATGCTTGATTTTTAGTGGGAAACGCCTTCAGGGTTTTGTTTATTTAGCTAAGCCTGTGTAAGGACTGGAATGAAAGATTAGGCCATACTCAAGCCTTACTATTAGATTTGATCACCAAAAATATATTTTTATATGAATAGTCTATAGTATAATGGTTGGATAGGCTTAACATTAGAGTATGTTAAATGGCTTGTGATATAAACATAAATGAAAATACTGCTAGTTAAGTGGCTAACACTTTATAGGCGTATGGTTTTATGGCCTTAAATCCTGTATTGATGGGATGCCCCGGGGAACGGAGACCATGGGTCGTTATGCGGTTTATCATCTGGTATGCGTAAATCCTAAGTGGATTTATTCATATTAAAAAAAAGCTTAAAAAGAGCAAACCCGCAGTTTATCTGCCAATTTATAAGTCAATAAACATGATCACAAAAAGTGCTTTTACTGACTTGATCATCCACGCTGTTAGTCATATGGGGTCCCCGTGCTCGCTTCTCATTACCATTAAGAAATGGACCACACGGGACACGTCATATGTAAGCCCTACAGATGAATTCGTGCCTACTCACGTATGGTGATGGACTACGGGGTATTGCTTGATAACGGGGGTATGTCATGTAGTGGGGGTTATTACTAGTTGGTTTCCTAATTGCACCTTAATCGTATCTAATAGCCATTCTGGTAGACTTTAATACTTAAGTTTAGGTTTTGGTTTCGATAAAATATCCAAGATTGTCTTAGCCATTACATATGGGCTTAAAAATTGTACAAATGTGCAAAATTTTGATCGTCTAATTTTAAGGTTTAAGTCAAGTTGGGGTGGTCTGGTTCGGTAAAACTATAATGAAGCATGGTAAGGCGGCTTTAGGGCTTTGAGGTGTGGGTTCCATTTTAATCATATGAACTAATAAAACTGTCACACCTTATTTTTCCCAATAAGTATTGAGGCATGGGTTTAAGTGGACAACAATAACGGCAATCGCGGTTTTTGTGTTCTTTGTGCTTAAGAAAGATAATCTACGAAGTATTTTGAAAATAATCTTTGATTCTGATTCCATTGCAAAGTCTTTTTCGGGACGAAAAATGTTAAGTGTGGGGATGCGATGGTTGGGTAAAAGTTAGTTTATTATATATTTTAATTAGTTAACTTTAGTTAAATAATCGAATGAACATTGGTACTTCAAGCTTTGTTATGTGTTTTTAGGACATTGGAAGTTAAGGAGCTTAAACGAGCTAATTCAGAGCCATCCAGATGAAGACTAAGCAAGCCTAGAAATGATGGAAGCATGGGGAAATATGTATTGAGGGTTAAGAAGGATTCGGGAGAGGATTGGATGAGAAACATGAAGCTGAAGCGAAAACTGAACAACATGGGTTACCAGGCTAGTGTGTTTTAGTAAAACGGGCATATCTTGGCCTAGAAAATGAGTTACTGAATCCATAATATATGAATTTCATGTTTCTCGACGAGAGGAATTCGAATATGAAGTCAGTTGCCTCTTCGCGTATCGCGAAGATGCAGGACATGCAACTTCGCAATACGCGAAGATGCTCAATGTCGGCAAAAGTTAAGGTTTTCACTATATAAACGAATTTTCGACCCTATTTCGGATATAGACGACTTCCCGAGGTAAAAGAGGAGTTCTAGGGTGATTTTCCATCATTCCAAAGCTTCCGGTTTGTCCTAAGATCTTATGTTCATCAAGATAAGTACTTTAATGATTATGTCGATGTCCGGCTAATCGTGTGTGTTCGTTATAAGCTAAGGTTTTGTGTGAAGTATTGTTTTGATCAGATTCTAATGCTTAATGGTTATAGCTTGATTGAATTTATATGATTTGTCTTGCTTAATTAGTTATTTGGTTGATTAAAGGTTGTGTTTGTGATTATTGATTTGTGTAACATTTGTTTTGTTGTTCATCAACATTTAGGGTTAGGCTCTTGTGTCCTTGAAATATAATCATCAAACCTTATCATTGAGTTAATTATCCTAGACATAGAATTGGTAATTGTGGTGTCCGGGTTCATTTGTGTCAACAATTCGGTTAGGGTATCGCTTGTCATCATAAATCAAACCATAGGACTAGCAATTATTGTAAAACCAAAGACTAGAGAATCTGTGATTGACGTATGAAACACATAACCCGAACCTAGAATGAATGCTCTTTAATTAATATTGTTTACAAATCTTTTTAAGTAATCATTTAGTTTTAATTAATCTTTTTCTACAAACTGCTTGACATCGTCTGTCCGCCTTAGTTAATTAATTAATTTAGTCATATTAAATTAGCACTTTCCTTGAGTCTTTGTGGAGACGACCTTACTTACCCGTACTAGTTATAGGTATTTAAGTCCTTAATTAATTGTTTTTGAGTAGATCACGACAGCCTACGTCAGTATTAATCTCCACAACCTCCTCCTCCACTTTGTTCTCTGAATGCTCTAGATCCTCATCTATCACTTCATCATCCATCATAACATCACTAGCCAAATCTCTGGTTTTCGTTTAATTTGGGCCACCTCTTCTAATAGTTTACTCATCAGTTCATCCTGGACAGCATTAGATGTTTCTTGAAGCTCTAACCTTTGATTTAAAGCCTTATTCTGAGCTTCTTGATCTCTTTTCATCTCCCTCTGAAAGTCCATAACATCTTTCATAGACTTTTCTTTGTAACACGAGGAATCTTCTTGATCTTGCTAATAATTCCTTTGATATGTATCACCATGATTATAATATTGAGGGACTTCTTCGTACATCGATTGGGGGTACTCATCATAATAATAGTCTTTCTCCTCTCGATAACTTATAAAAGTTGGCGCTTTAGGTCCATCACTATCATATTCACTTGACTCATAATAAAGTTGATTATCTGGAGAGAAAGTTGTGATTAGAAGAGGATTAAGTATGTAAATCTTGGAGAGAAAGTTGTGTTTGAAATATACTAGAAAGATGCTTATCTTTTGATAAAAGATGGCAAATAATATACTTAGGATAAAAATTAATTTAAGATGACCATAATTATTTATGTTATATGTTAAAATATTAATCTAGACATACCTGGTTCAACATGTCAAATTAACGATTACACATGTAAACAATGAAATGAACATAGACTCAGGTATTTGCACTTATGAAAATAATGTTAATAAATTTAAATTAATTATTTATGATTTAATAATAATAATAATAATGATAATATAGTGTTGAAATCGAGGTTGTAACCTAACAAATAAAAATCAATCATAATAATAAAAATAAATAAATAAATAATCTTTCATGAAAATCAAAAATTTTAAATGGGTCGGGTTTTCGGGTTTGAAAAATATCAAATGTTACAGTATGGTCGTATGAAAAGTAGGGAGCAGACCCTAATAATATCTGAGAAAGTTGGGAGCAAACCCTAACAATATCTGAGAAAGTAGGGAGCATACCCTAATAATATCTGAGAAAGTAGGGTGGCAGACCCTGATAATATCTGTGAGGTTGTAGGGTGAAAGACTCTTTAAAACGTAGAAATAGCTGTATATGTATTAAGTAAGTTAAATTAAGAAAGTATGACGAAAGAAAGTATGAATGCATGAAAGCATGAATGTACGAAAGGAAAGTAAACATGTTAAGCATATAATATGTATCTATAGATACATATAAGTAAGTACGTAAATGTTTGGTAAGTTGCTTGATTACTAGAACTCACTCAGCGTAGCTGATTTTTAGTATACACGCATGTGAATAGAATAAACAGCTGGCTTGAGGAACACACATGACACCGAAGAATTATTAATGGTTGGCATTGGAAGAAGAAGGGATCTATTATGTTTTAATATTTTTGAATTTTAAGATATGTTTAAAAGGTTGTTTAAATTGAGATTATGTAATGATTGGTTGAAGTTATAATATTTTGTGAAAAGTTTTAATTCATTATGATATTTGAAATTGTATTTATGAGTATATCAACGTCCAAGTAAGGTACCGGGGTACGGGGCCTTACGCTTGTAGTCCATAAATCTG
The DNA here is from genome assembly GCF_021521415.1 of Bidens hawaiensis. Classification (NCBI taxonomy): domain Eukaryota; kingdom Viridiplantae; phylum Streptophyta; class Magnoliopsida; order Asterales; family Asteraceae; genus Bidens; species Bidens hawaiensis. The sequence goes on along the minus strand of NW_027496849.1, from coordinate 172,139 downwards.
AAGGTGTAAAATATGTTGGATATGCAAGGTTTTTATGTGAAATTATGAAATTAATATATAAGACAAGATTAATTGCACAAGGATTTTCATAAATATAAGTAATTATGAGGGGGGGGGGGGGCATATTCTCTAGTGGTGGATGCAATGATTTCTAAAATTTACTCTGGTAATACAAAGAGATAATTGATATGCGTCTAATAAATATTGTGATTCAGTTGATACTAAAGGTTTACAAGAAAGTCTCTGGAGAATTTGAATGATCGAATCACGAAAAGTAAGTTCTCGAGAACACAAAGGTTGTCTCAACAATTAAACCCGTAACATAATGAATAAACTATCTTAAGAATCGAGTCCACTCTCGATTTTAATTCTACGGACAAATTTCTTATATGCCAAAACAACCAAGTGCCTTATTGACAAGGCAAAGATAGTACTACTTGGAAACTCACACATAACTAAATTTTGTAAAGAACCCGTAAAAATAACAGACGGAAAAGTCAAATAGTTACGACTCAACAGAATTTCAATGGTTAAAGTTCGGTAAAATGCCTTAACGGGAAATTATATACATTTGAAAACGAAAACAAATACTCCTGGTAGTCCCTAAGGAGCGTAAAGTTGGCATAATCGAATTTCGGGGATGAAATTTTCTAACGGGGGGAGAATGTGACATTTGAGCCAAAACCAGTTACACCCTAATATACAGTTACCGATTTAACGATTAAACGCTTATTACGTAACAATCAAACGATTAACCGAACGGGTCTGGTTATAACCCAGATATCTCGGGGGGGCATCTATAAGTGATATACTATTAATATAAGCTAATATATTAGTTTTATGGCCTTAGTTCCATAGCAAACAAGTTAAACGAAAACATGCTCGTTTAACTACCCGCTATAGATTTAAACGCGAAAGATAGTTACAAACCAAGCATTGTATCATCCGTTAAGCCAAAAAAGACTTACCAAACAATTATTTGAAATGTTTTAAGTGATCCGTGAAAATATTTTCAATTTTTACAAATGTCTACTATGTTTTTATAAATTTACACAAATTTAGCAGAAAAACACTCGTTTTTGCACAATTTGACGCACCCGATATATTTTTCGCGCCAAAAACCGAACCCGAAATAAATTGGGACTGGGACTTTCGTGTTTGGGCCTTTAATTCCAGATTATTGGGCCAAAATGGGCCCATATAACCTTCCGAGCGCAACATACCACACCCCCCCATATTTTTGTTATATATCTTACAACATAAGCTTGTTTATACATCAAATTTAACAAACACTTCAAGTCCAAGCAGCTGCAACTCATTTTTCCAGAATTCCTCCAAACCCTAAGGTAAATGACTTAAATAATCAACTTTTACACTTGTTTAACCTTGAGTAATACCATATAAACATAGTTTGATTGCCAAAAATCATTCCTAACCATGTAAAAATCCTAAAAATGGCCCATAAACATGTTTTTTATCATAAAAATGGTAAGGAACCTGTTTTGATAGTTTTTTTTGGCCATAAACACGGATTAGAGGGTTGAAACGGCATTTTTACGGTTCAAAAGTTCGTTTTTACACCCTAGCCGAAACCCTAAGTTAAAGGGCTGTTATGTTGATATAACTTGCTTTGTTTGTGATATAGGACTTGTATCTAGCCTTCATAGAAGCACAATAGCTTGAAACCTTGATTAGAAAGGCGAAAACGAGCCAAGCACGCTAAGGTAATACCGAAACACGCGATTACGGGCTGTTTAGGTTAAGGTTGTAATGTGCATATTGTTAGGTCTTGAAATTTTTCAGGGACATCAGGGACCATATCATTGAGTCCCTTTTCAAATTTGGTAATCTTTCGACCATCCGAGAATATTTGGTGAATTTGTTATCGAATTGGAACGTTTAATTGGGAAAAATAGTTAAAATGCTTGAAAAATTATGAAATTTTGTGGGAAACTCAGATTTGGTATATTTTGATCACATATGAAATTTGGAATCATTTGGAAAAGTCTAAGTATGTTTTGTGCATACACTTTTATATGAGTTTTTGTAGTCGAATTTGGCCCGAAAAGAATATTGAACAAGGTTGTTACATTCTGGAATTGATACAGATGGTTTTGGAATATAATTTGAGCATCTAGGAATTTTTGTGGAATTTATAGAAATCGTTTGGGATAGACGGACGATTTTCAGGCTAGATATAGCTGATAAAATGATTCTTTATAAACTAATAAATCAGTAAATAATTCCAGAAATATTTTTATAAAAATCTACATATTATATTTGATAAGTGAATAAATTTTCATAATTTAATGATTAACGGTTAATTAATTATGCTAATTTGAAGATTAAACAAACTCAATTCTGATAAAAACCGGCAAGTTCGTGATTAACGAATCTGCAGGAAAATCAAAACACCAGGAGTGATCAAAAATCATATTTTTGGATTAATTAAGTAAAAACGAACCTTTTTATGAGAAACCTGGACAATCTGGATAGATTGTGCGCGTTTCTTCTCAAATCAAACTAAATAAACGAAAACGGGTCCCGTAGCTAATTCGGAACCCCAATGTGTGATCTTTCTTTATAACTTAATCATTTTATCGACCAACCCATTTACCCAAGCTTATTTCCCCATAACTGGTTTCTGAACACGTAAACGAACAACTTGGCCCAGTTGGGAAAACGGGGAAACTGAGCCAAGTTCGGTTTTAAGTATTAGACATTGAACAACATCACAACCTAAGCCTATTGACACTTTATAGGCGTTCCAGCTATACCCAGAGTAGTTATACAGCCTAGTTTAGTATTGAGATTATAATAATATTAAAATATAAATTATAGGAACCGTGATTACAAGTCAAACAAACCACGAACCGATGTGCTACTGAGTACTGAATAAACTGTGAGTTTCATGACCCCACTTTAAACTGTTTTACGAACTTTTGGGTGAAAAACATGTTGATGCATATTTATGTATACTCTGGATTGTTTGATGATGGGAATTATCTAAGTGCTAACACACGAAAGTCCCCACGAACACAGTGATTAACTTCGAGCCGGTGGCTTGTGAATAGTACTATTGGTTTGACAAACCCAAACGAAGTTGGCATGTGTTGCAGAGACTTTACCCCGTTTGCACATGACCATAAATACACAAACACGCTATGTAGTGTTAGACATAGCTACTTGGGGCATATTGTGGGCGGAAAGGGGGTCACAGTGGTTGATTGGGCGTGGGAAATGGATGCACGCAGCACAAACAGTCAAGGGTTCACTGTAGCTTAGCATAATTACATCATTTACATACATATATACTAATATCATAATTACAAGTGTTAACTTGTGAATATTCATAATTGTTTTCTTGAAACTCGTGAAACTCACCAACTCTAGTAGTTGACTCGTTTTAAACTGCTTTTCAGGTGTACCTAAATCGGAATGACTTGGTGATTTGTTACTTGTCTAAGGTGTGGTTGATGCTATGTGAATAGAAGCAAGGGTGTTAGTAGTAAGATCATATAGTTTAACGAACTAGTTTTGTTTGTATCACCTAGACTCTAAAACAATGATAGAATAATGTAATGTAATATATTGTAAATTATTTTGTAATGTTTCTTTATAAACAATGTGGTTGATACCAGAGGTGTCTGTTACATTCCCTTTTTACGCTTCCGCATAGTGCTAGTCGGGGTGTGACAGAAGTTGATTGTTGTGTAGAGAGTCATGTTTATATATGTTACGATTATTGAATATGTTGAACATAAATGGAAATCTTGTAGAGTTTCATAAGGTAGTTGAATGCTTGAAAGGTTAATTGATACATCTTAATGATGTAATAATTCGTGTGCATCAATAAGCATAAACATAAAATATAGTGTACATGAAGAGTATAATATCTCAATAAACAAAGAAATGGTAAGAAGAGAATTGTCGTGGTGTGTGACCGAAAAGCATCGGTGAAATGTCGGGATGACATAATATTTATGTGTTAAATGAGCAAAGTGAATGTAGAAAAAAAATCCTTGAAAAGTGAATGCACATGCATAATTTGTCAAGATGAAAAGAAATTCATGATGAAGTAAGTTCGGATATCGAACCCAAGAGAGTCTTTAAATTACGTAAACTAGCTAATTAGACTCAACTACAGACACGGTTATTTGTTTATTTGTTTTAAGGGGGTTTTTATTTAAAATACTAAATTTAAATTATTATTAAAAACTAATTAAAAAAACAAGTAATTTAAACGAAAGACGAGTTTGTTGATTTTAATCAGGTGATAATGAAAAACTACCTAAGGTAGAATCCCTAGGTTTCAGTTGTTAATTTAACCGGGAAAATATTTTGTTACGGAACTAGGATCGTAAAATAGACGCTTTAAAAAAAACCCGAACAGGACCCTTGACCCTTCTCAAGAAGACACCTATGGGTTTCTAATAAGTTTTAACACACACCAGTTTGAAAAATCAAGTTTTCTTACGGTCACCTAATTAGTTATGAACAAGTTCCTTTATAGTGAAATCCTACCTTACAACGCAGAAATCAAATGCGGTTTAATATATTCAATTGACTCGATAGACAAAAGTAACCAACCAAACCTAGACGGACACCTTACGAAAAACTAAATCTAGCAAGTTTGATCAACAAAGACATATCAATAACATAGCACCTTACAGCTATTTAGGTTAGCAGCAAACTTAGGTTTATTTAATTGATAATTATTGTTCCTATGGTTTTAATGCATATCAACCACAAACTAGTCAAAAACACAAAGTATATGACCTAATAGCAACCTATCGTATGACAAACAAATAACCAAGGTAACTATGGAATAATAACAACCATTCAAACAACCTACGCACGCATAAGCATCAATTTAATATAATCAAACCTTTTATTTAATTCATAAAACCATAACGTAAAATAAATCCTGAATCAAAATAAAACATCAACAAAGGTTCATCACGTGCCTAAATAGTCTATAATGTTTAGCCAAACATTGTAAAATAAAAGGCAAAATAGTATTAAAGGAATTCATGGTGAGAATAATAGAAAACAAAAGAAAACAAAAGATAAAACCCGCAGTCTTTGTCTTCGAGCAATGAGCACTTCACCAGATGATTCCTAGCCTTCAAAACAGCAAAAAGTAGCAATCCTACGCTCGGGTAATCTCCAAATTCGGCTGGATCTTTCAGGGTATTCTTAAGGTTAAGTTTAGGGGTGTTTAGATTGGTTTTCTGGGCCAAAAACTGATAAAAACGCAAGAAGATTCTGGAATATAGGGGTTTAGGCGCCGCACGGCCACCACATGCCCCTGTGGTCGTGTGGTGTGGAATTCAAGAGAGTGGGAGCCTGGCCGGCCTGTTCTGGTTCAACTGGTGCGTTCCGGTTCGATCCTGATCAAAAAGTAGCAATCCTACGCTCGGGTAATCTCCAAATTCGGCTGGATCTTTCAGGGTATTCTTAAGGTTAAGTTTAGGGGTGTTTAGATTGGTTTTCTGGGCCAAAAACTGATAAAAACGCAAGAAGATTCTGGAATATAGGGGTTTAGGCGCCGCACGGCCACCACATGCCCCTGTGGTCGTGTGGTGTGGAATTCAAGAGAGTGGGAGCCTGGCCGGCCTGTTCTGGTTCAACTGGTGCGTTCCGGTTCGATCCTGATCCTTCCGGTTCTCCGTTTTAGCTTGTTTTAACTCGTTTTTCGCCCTTTTTAGCCACGATCGAGTCCCGGAACCTAAAATATACAAATATGTTAGTAGTATACAAATTCTAATAAAAACTGAACAAAAACTAATAAAATATTATATAAACTATACAAGAGAATTATATATACTTAGTGTTATATCAAGTGTTAATGTTGTTTAGTTGCATACTATCAACTAGTTTGAGACCCGTGTATTATACGGATAATTTATGAAAATTTAAAACTTTAACTATTACATGAAATACAGTTAACAAGATGATCGCATATTGTTAATACAATTACAATTTACATTAAAATTACAGAAATTATATAACTAAGATTACACAAATATGTTATAAATAAGTAAAAACTTCCATGTATATTACAATTGTGAATGTTTTGGTCGGTATACATTGTTTATCAAAAATCAAAATCTTTATTCTATGTCTACTTGTAACTCTTGATATGGCCACGTATAGTTGTCCGTGTGACAAATAAGTTTCTTCAAGTACATACCAACCCTAGATAAATGATAATATATCCATGCAACTAACAAAAAAAATTATTCATACACATAAAATATCATACCTTTTAATCAATTAATATGATGTCATTTGAGATCATATGCTCATGTTTATCCAAGAAACATGATTATCCCAAAAACCAAATTACATTAACTTTGATGATATAATCATTCTTATAATCTTTAGAATTTGAAATTGATTGATCATGATAAATTTGTTGTCAACATTCCGTGTATGCAAAATTTTAATTTATTTTATATTTTACAATTAACAATTGTATAATCAAGCAACATATAAAACCAAAAATTAAAATATAAAGAAATGATTTGTTTCATTTCATATGACTGAAAAATGACAAAGACATAATAACCTTAAAGCCATGTTCAAATAACAGTGATTATTCTGAGATAACAAAATATTAGAAGATTTAAAGTTGCATAAAGTGAGGTACTGATTCTTATTTATAATAGTTGAAATTATTGGATAAGGAATGTTTAAATTTTGAATACTAATCATGTGTTATTAGTTAATATTATGGGAAACTGTTGGAATATTTAATTAATCGATATATATATATATATTTTTTTTGAACGACTAATTTGGATCACTCACGGACCACTGGAGTATCAACGTGCCACCAGTGATACCACGCGATCATATTCACCACCAAGCCACCAATTCAAGAGGAAACTCAATATTTGAGAAAAACCCCCTCTTGTGAGATTCGAACCCAGGACCTTATGGTCACTAAGTCTTATCCCACCACCAAGATAACATTGGACTAGAAGTCCTTTGGTGTCGATATATATATATTAACAACTTATAGAAAAAAAAAAGAAGCAAAGATTTCGGATTTTATGGACGCATTATAAATAACTTTTAACAGGATTAACTATTTCTTTAAAATTAATGTGAAAATAGAATATCTTTGAAATGTAATTAGGAGCGTGACTAAGTTACAAATAATAAAAAATAAATATAATAATATGTATATTAAAGTTACATTATAATTAAGGTGTGAATCTTAATTAATTTTTATAACATATTTTAATAATAAATATTATGCCTATAGTTTTTTTTAAAAATTTTGTGTATAGCTTTATTAGTTTAAATATAAACCATAATAAACACTTTAATTATGTACTAACCAACAGGTAATACTAACATAACCCCAATTCGTTGTATTTGTATAAAAATAAAATTAGTAAGTTAATATAATATTTAAATTATGTAAATAACTGATGAAAACGATATTCTAGGTTTCAATATCATAAATGATTTTTGGAAATCGAAAACAATGGAATGGGATTGAAACATTTTTTTTGTTTAAAATTTTGAATGCTTTTATTTAAGTAATTTGTCTTACAAGGCACATTAAATTAAATATATTTAAATGTATAAACAAAGTATAAATCAAGTCATAAAATATATGTTTCTGAAGCATTTTGGTCTGAATTATGAAAGAAAATATTAAAAACTAAATATTGACCTTCTTATTGCTAAACCCTTTATACTACACAAAAAAGTCATATAAATAAATGGCAGAGAGTTTATATAGTAAATCGTTATGCATATGAATTATAATTATAATAATCAACTTTAATGATTTAATGTTAACACCAAAATATATAACAGGCATTCTCCATGTTTGCAATATTTATACAAAATGTTCGGAGAAAATTAATAAAATACGCATTTTCCTGAGTTCAAATGCATATGAGAAAATTTTAGATCCAAATTTGAAACCAATTTTATATAAAAAAAATTATGCACTGCTGCTCAAATCCCTGTTTAAAAACAATTCGTAGTTTATCATACAAATCCAAATTTTTTACAATGATGCACCTTTATTTTCTTTAATCTGTAATTACGCATGACTTTAAAATTTTATTCTAACATACATGCAACTTCAATTTTGATATTTCCTTAGGCTTTTATTTCATCATTAATGTTAATAAATGAATCAGTTAGAATTTACATTCAATAAAAATAAACTTGAATTCATATATTGAAATGACTTAAAAGATAAAGACCATATATTAAAATGAGTTGAGAAAAATGTAAAGATAAATATAAGATTAACAAATGACAAAAATGATAGTCTTTTATTAGATTAGATAGATTTCACGAAACATAATATCACTCCTAGATATGAGCAACAATCGTGAGGTATTTTTATTTGACTAGCTTCTTTTCTTCAATCTCACAAAGATGAAAGTATGTTTCCATATGTTTGTGTTACTAGAAAACTAACAAGAAAATTGAGTTTACATACTGTTGTACAACGTGAAGTTAATGTCCATTTAAAGAAAAACTATAAATCTTGTGTCCTTTATTTCATAATTATGTATTAAAAGTAATTTTTTAAATACTCTTTTATATTTGCTAAAATTTAAAAGTTCGACTCTAATTGAATTTATTAACATTTGATATGTTCATCTTAACGCAGGCTCGTTCCGTTGAATTTAAGGAGATATGTAATTGGTGTGGTTTAGGAAGGGAAGTGGCGGAGCTTGGCCTTCGCCATGGTGGTGACCGAAGTCACGGACCCAAAAATTTTCGGGTCGGCGATTCGGTTCGTGTCGGTGGTTCGGGCCGTGTCGGTGGTTCGGGTCGGAGCAAACAATATGACATCTATATACCTATTTTTTTTTCATTCATTCAAAACGATTGTTCTTACAATTAAAAAAACCAAGACTTAAAATATCCATAATATGATAATAATACGAGAGCCGAGAGGAGGGTGAGTACCTTAGATGAAGATTTACTCGTTTCTTCATCATCCTTTTTTTTTTAAAAGAAAAAATTGTATCTTGCTTTTTCATTATTTGCCTAACCATGAAGAATCAATCAATAGGGTAAGTTAGAGTTAAATTTCACCATACAATACCAATTACAAGCTTAATTGACTAATTTCTCCAAATCCCTAATTCACAATAACCTTAATTTTATAATCCTTAACAACACAAAGGTAGAGGAAATAGACTATTACCTTGCGGTGGTGGATGAGCGGCGGAAGTGGATGACCGGCGAACGGCAGTGGGGCGGTGGGTGGTGGCGAACTCAGAACTCAGAAGGCAGAAGGCAGGGTAGAAGGGAAGCAGCAGGTAGGGTGATTGTTTTTACTTATGTTATGCAAAAATTTACAACAAGCCCCTCCAAATTTGAGTGTTATTAAAAATTAAATTTTTTACAATTTTTATAACTTTTGTTTATAAAAACCGTGAGGTTTTATAAAAAAATCAAACGATAAGGTATTATATTTAAAAAAGAAAATTTGTGGTGACCGGTAGCTTTTTGGAAAAATAAATTGGCAGTAACCGCGCTTAATACATATAAAATTTTTTGAGAAAAATCGCGAAATTTACCCTATTAACGAAGAAAACGGCAGTGACCGGGGCCACCCCCGGTCCCTTCTAACCTTCACCCCTGAGGAAGGGATATATGTAAATAGTTCTTTAACTAGTCCATTAAGGGTACCGTAAAACAGTCTTTTAGTTAGTTAATTTTAATGAAAAGGGCAAATACGTAATATATACGGTTTCGGAATGGAAAATATGTAATTGATTTTTAAAGATTGGGTAATCCACTACAGAAAAAGATTAGTTTTCGGGACTGAAAGATTAGTCTCTGATACTCCATAATCAGTACATGATGCTTATTGAGGACTAATTTGCTAGTCCCTAAACAATGACAGATGTCTGGTCCTAGATAGTGGTTTTGGTAACTAAAAATCAGTCTCCATTGCATGACACTAACAAAGACTAACGATTAATCTCTGATACATAAAAATTCAGTCCTTAATTTGTCCCACGGTACCATGTCACTTCAGTCCCTAATATTTTATTTTGAGACTAAAAGTCAGTATTACATACTATAATATTTTAGTCCCTAAATGTTTTCATTAGAGGCTAAAAAATAGTTCTTTAAATTAATTATATTTTGTCCCAAATACATTCCATTTGGGTTCACGACTATTTTCTAATTCAGTCCTTATTAAGACATTTTTAATGACTACAAATTAGTCCTTGAACCACATCATGTCAGTCACAAATATGTTCTTTTAAGAAACAAAAAATCTCAAGCACTGCGTCGTTTTAAACCATAAAAATTGGTCAAACCAATATATATATAAGTTATCTAAATACAATACACTATTATCCTTTGGTGTTTACAAATGCAATCACTAGATCTTTTTTTAGTCTTTATTCCATATATGAAATATCACCAGCCTAGAACTTAATGTCTTCTGCCCTTAAGAACTCCCATTGTCCAATGGGTCTATTAAGACACATAAGATGCATTACCCATTCTGATATATTATAACTCACTACAAAACAATTTGAAAACTAAAATTAGCATCCAATGTTTTTTTAAATAGTAGATCTGCGTCAAATAGTTGGAGATTGAAATTTAGCCCTTTACCCATTTATATAATACAAAAGACATTTTGTATGTGAAACACTTCTAGACTACATGTTGGTTCCTAACTAAACCCGTTGTGTTGCAGGGGCGTGGTGCGAATTCGCTCGGTATCGGCTAAGTTTGTCATGATACCGACACTAAATTGAGAAACTAAATATGCGAACAACCTAAACATTATCGGCACATGTACAAGTTATAATAGAAGCGAAGCAAATTTAGTCGTATCGGTTAGGCTCGTTACGCCACCAGAACTAAACCTAATACATAATTTCGTATAATTAGTATATTTGAATTATAAAATAAATACCAAAAACACAGGCTTTTCAGCGACGAGTTAATGCAAATTCGATCGATATTGCTTAGATCAGTTACAGTACCAAAACCACCAAAAAAATAATTTCATCAAATGATTTTTTGTTTTAATAAAAAAGAAAAGAAAGAAAGAAAAACTTGAAAAAGAACTTGTGATATAATCAAACAAAAGATATGAAAAAATAAATAAAAAGAAAAAGAAAATAAAATAAGCCAAAATGGCATACGCGATCCTGTGCAAAACGAATACCAGACATCTATGTTATGTAACATTTAATCAGCCATTAGACGACACAAATTTATTTTTGATAATGAGATACATTACATCAAAGCTATTAAAGAAAATATTTTGTAACATCAAATCATAGTTTTTTATCTTATATATAAAACGGTGTATTACATGAATTTTTAAGACTTGTTTTCAACCTCTACTATAATCCTTGAAATGGTGGCATGTGAATCGATTATTTGAGACCAAATATTTATCCCTGCTTATTTTGTTACAAAACTTGTTGGAAACTAAATATTATCACTGCTCTGTCGTGCCAACATTTTGTGGATTTATATTGGGTTCAACATTTTATTTGTATGGTTCTCCAAATTTTTTTGTTTTCTATTGGCAGACGCCTAGACGTAGTGGGCCTATGGTAGCTCGATAGTTACATGGACCATGGTATCTTATTTCATGTTATGTAACATGTATGCATACACATAGCCCAATAAGAAGATCTGGTTAAGCCCATGTACTTCCCCGTGTATAATAAAATAATAACAAAAGGCTCGAAAAAAAAATCAATGTTAAAACATAATAACTAGGGATAGGATAACATGTTAGACAAGACATGATAATGCACAATTACCTGTGGTGCTAGATACAAACATGACGCGATAACTAACAGTATCATTTTTTTCCAAACATGAACTATAACCTGTTTAGAACAGGTTAACACGAACAACCTGCTTAGGAACTTGTTTAACGACATGCTAAACAATACATATATATCGAAACAAGAATTGCTAAAAATTCATATCCGAACATACTTTAATAAAATACAAGATGCATGTTTGTGAAAGGGACAAGGGAGTGAGAGATGGAAGTGCGTCCTTGAAAAGGAGAGAGAAGGTTGGTTTGTGACTGAACGACGCGTGTAATGCCAATGTAGAGACACTCATTGCCATTCTTCTGCAAATGGTCTTATTTATTATCGTATAGACCATAATTAATTAGCATGCTTGTTATTATGATTATGAAGATCTCTAACATCAACATAATATGAGTACAAAGTATGACCATTGAAGAGTAAAAAGAAATAAGAGCATTCTCATCCAACTCCTCATATTATATGAGAGATGTTTTTATAATTTATAGAGTGATTCAGGGAGTTGTGAGTGAAAAGTTTTTATATTTTAGAAAAAGGAGTGATTTTTTTGTATATTTGAAAAGTTACTGTTCATCCCATATAATTTTTTAATATATTTTGAAAGTGGTTGTGAGTGAAGGAAAGAGAAAAGGTAATGATAAAAGGTATAAAAAATATTATTTAATAGAAATGAAGAGAGAAAATAAAGTGAGTTTTTAGTGTAATTTTTGGTTTAGAGATAAGAAATGGGATGAGAATGCTAACTCTGAAATGATTCTAATAGATCTCCTTTTACCCTTGTAGCTGATAATAACTTTCCGACGAGGCACCTACACAAACCAATAACAAATATTTTTATGTGACCACTTTCCAGCATGAGACTCGGTATTGCTTGTCATAGTAAATGTTTTGGTCAAAAATTAACAATGATTTCGTAACCAAATTAGTAATCGGGACTAGGTGCTTGTATGAAATGAACGTAAAAGTACTTGAACACAAGGATTTGTTGAGAGGAAAAAACCCGTTATCCTAAGGATAACAAGCAAAAAACCCCGGACGGTGAAAACTATCACCACCGGTTTATTAATAATAAAGGTGATTACAATGGTGGAGCTCAAACTTGATCGTGATTACAAAGAATGTGAGTACTAGTAAGTTCTCGAGTGCTAGAGTGTGTGTTATGATCCAGTTTTGAGCTCTATTTATACAAAAATAAAAAGCTAACAATATGGCCTATATTTAAGGAAACTTTGGAATGATTCCAATTAGCCGTTAAATCTGTTAATCAACACATTTTCTTATTGGCCACGTTCTAATAACAGCAGGTGCGAGTCTTCGGGTGATCAAGCAACCGTCTTTGACCTGGTAAACATGGAAAGTAGCAAAGACCGTGTTAGTTATATAATGTAATTAGGATACCTGTTACCTTGGAGGATACTGCATCCTGAATCTGCTCTGAACATAACATTTGCTGAGGATACTAAAAATCCGTGCCCTAACAATTGTCCCCAAATTTTAACAGCTGTACATATGCCTTACAGCTGTAAAATTTTTGAATTTTAAATTTGAAATTTCTGCATGTGCAGTGGATTGTTGATACACGTGTCACTTATCCGTCCTTTGGGTAAACCCTAGGTTCGCTTTATAACTATCTGGATAAATAACATCTCCATCCATATTCTTCTATTGCTCAGGTAAATTCTCTCTATTCCTTCTTCTTAAATCATGAGTCCGAAGCTTCACCGCTCCGGCATTAAGGATTTTGTATCACAGAATCTCCTTGCTAGTCCTGCAAGTGAAATATGCATTTTTGGTGATGCAGACATCGCCAACTTGATGTCTCAAGGATGTTTTCTTCCGCGAACAGTTTTTAGGCCTTTTGACTCCATCCTATCTTCTAACCATGTTTCAAAAACTGGATCTGTTTTCCTTTTTTGCCATTCAAAATTGGTTTTTCCTATCCATTTCCTGCCTTTACCACCGAGTTCTTTTCAAGAACTGGTCTCAGCTATGCCCAAACCATGCCCATGGTTTAGAGGACTTTGCTTGTTTTGGAGAGACTAATCGCCGACCACGCTCTTGACTTTAGTCTCTCGGAGCTTGCTTCTATATACGACCTTCGTAGCCATGGGTCTTCAAGATATCTTCTTAAGATCAAATCTGGTCAATCTTCATTGGTCTTGAAAAACACCCAGAACAATGACCAGTGGAAGAGACAATTTTTCTTTGTTAGAATAGATTCTCTTCCACAGCCCAATACTCTTCCTTATATCTGGATTTCCAAAAGTAGGATACTGTATCTTGAATATACACTGATATCTTTTGTGACTGACGCGTTTTTCTTTATTTTTGCAGCTTCGAAGTTCTTTGAGATCGCTCCTCCCACCAGAGAAACTAAGGACAGGCTTGCATCCTTCTTTCTTATTGAAGTGTGTGAATATATATATATATATAAATTTGGATAAAAGTTTCACACAAATCGGGTTTTAAAAATAGGTTTTCACCTACAACTAAACCACACACGAAAGGAAAGTGTACCTATAGTTTGTAATAAAGTGTCGGCAAGAACTGAGTGTTAATCCATGTATACGGTAATTTTCTAGTACTAAATCTTTGTAAATGACTAACCGAACAAAGAAATCTTAATTTGAGTTTTTAACTAACTAAACTAGCATACAATGAAAACAAAGCAAGTAAAAATACAAGAAACAATCAATCCAACAAGATTACCTAGACACGCATCCACTCTACTAATGTGATAAAATAGCAATGATATGGTAAACATCATGAATCTAAACATAAATACTAGATTACAATCAAGCAACCTAATACCAACAAATAATCATCATGATGGGCTTCCAATCAAGAATTAAGCATAGACTAACTTGTTTGTCAAAACAACAAAGTCTCATAATCAAAGGAAAGCTAGCATGAACAACATTCTAACCACCTAAGATTACACTAAATTAGCTAAACTCATGAATTAAACATCAACTTATGACACTTTAACTAGCAAGTCATCACCAAGTCAAGAATCATAAAAACACTCATCAATTTTCTAATATCAAGTGAAGGGTTTCATGCTCATCAATAATATTATAACCAAACTAATCTTTACTAGTCATTCCTAACCTAGCAATGTAAACAAAGAAAACATGAACATCCAAAGTTTACAAACAAACATCTAGAACATAGTTTTCCAACATGAATGCCTAAACATTTGTAAGACTAACAAGGTAGCAATTCTAACAAGCATGAACACCATCAATATCAACTAATAATTTCAACATTTCCTTGAAAGAAAACCAAATTACCATAACCATACATAGATAAAAATCACAATAGTAAAAGCTTCAAAAATGTCTAGATAGTAAAGGTCTTAGCCCATAAGGCTTAATACAACTACAATCAATCTAAAAATAAGCTTACAAAACATGCTCTTAAACATAGAAATGCAAACCAAAATCAAGAAAGGATTGAAGGATTGAATGATGAATCTTATGTTGGTGGAAGCCTCCAAGAATCCCCTAAAATTGCTGCACTTGATTGAGAGAAAATCCCCAAGACTCCACACACAAAAATGAGGATAATGGATGTGTATATATGTTGTCTGGACGTCTGGCACGGGCTTGCACGACCGTGCCTATTTGTGGAAAGTCAACCATTGGCTTTAATCTGGCCAAAAAGTCAGATTTCTCTGTTCTGGCACGGTCATCGGCACGGGCCCGCACGGCCGTGCAGGTCATGCACGGGCATTCGCACGACCATGCACGGTCGTGCACTTTTGAATTCTTGCGGCACTGGCTCCGGCACTGGCAAGCATGGTCGTGCGGGGTCGGCACTGGCTCCGGCACTGGTAAGCATGGTCGTGCAGGTCTGGCACTGGCAAGTGCACTGGCAAGCATGATCATGCAGGTCTGGCAGAATGCTTATTTTGTCCCCGAAACGCCCCCTTTTCATGTTTTCTTTGTCGGGCAGACGCCCGGACCTGCAAATTCACAAATAACTCAAATAAGTACCTAAAACAATGAATTTGCATGAAGTTCAGGATAAATATGAAGGTAATTTGATGCAATAAGATGTACACTTTGTGTTACATCACTTATTGATGAGGAGGAAAGGACGTTTCATCTTCAGTCAAGCTTTCAAGAGCCATTTCCATCCTCGAGTTCCGTTATGTCTGGTAAGAAACATTTGAGATGTTAGTATCAACATTTTAAGGATTAGGGATACTAACCTTTTAATTGTAGGCAAGTATGCTTCTACTTTTGCCATTGAAGATATAGAAAGCATGGCATCCACTCGAAGCGCTATAAAAAAGAACCCATATCCAGCTCTATCCCACGTCCAGAAGGCAGCCTGAGCGAAAGGCTCTAAGAAACGGAAGAGCCAGGAGACCAGCGAATCCGTTCCCGTGCACGATGTTGATTTCCACGATGCCATGAATAAGACTCAGCAGGTATCTTCTTCATTTGTCATGATTTCTCATATCCTGAGAATAACTTATATTGGGGATTCTTTATCCTTGTAGGGCCTCGAATATCTTTCTTCCCGATTTGCAGCCATGAGCCTTGAACTCCATGAAGCCCATACTCGTATCTCTGAACTGATGAAGATGGGGGTGACAAAGACCAGTCTTCTTGATAAAAAGACCAAAGATGTAGATGACCTGAAGCTGGAGTTGTCACTGGTCAAGAAGGAGTTGGTTCATCAAGAGGCGGAATGTATGATAAAAGTTTATGATGCTATGGAGGGGGCGAAGAAGTCTGCTGCTGTTTCCGTATTCCAGTCCCGGCTTAAGATGGCTAAAGAGGTGAAGGATGCTGGTCTGGACACTTCTTTCTGGGATGTAGCTGGTTGGGAGAAGATACTGGCTGAGCTTGGTGGGGAGAAGGTGGAGGAAGCTGGTCCTAGTGGAGCGGAGAAAGTTGCAGAAGAGGCTGTGGAGGTGGCTATCAAGGGTGCGGTGAAGGCGGTTGGTGACGAGGTGCAATTGGGCGATGATAGCGGTAAAGAAAAGGCTTGAGCCCAATTTTTTATTTGTTTCTGTTTGTTGGTCTAATGTTGGGTTGTAATGGCTGTTGAACAATTTACTTTTTTATGTCTTGAACAATGTTATGCTTAGGATATTATGATACATGGGTGGAGGGATCTTGACTTTCCAAGACGAAGCCTATGTAAACTTAACTTTTGAACATCTGGCAGTACTTGGGTGGAGGGATCTTGGTTTTTCAAGACGAAACCCGGGTGTTGCCTTTTTAATTTCCTGCACTTATGGTTAGTAATAACATAATCTTTTGGCTTTAAACATTGTGTTCAGAAACTTGTAAGTTTTAGTTGAAATATTATATGTCTTCAATTTTTGAAATAAGTTACTGTTTCGAATAATGTATATTCAAAACACGCTTCTTGAGTACTTTGAGAATTATAGTTTCAGAAAAAGTATCTTTTAAGACTTCGTATTGAAATATCCTGAGGATCATATATCCTGAACATAAAATACTTTTATGTTTTTAGAAAACATAATCAAAAGATTTATTCGGAATTGATATAAAATATCTTAAGAACAATATATCCTTACGCCTTGTGTGAGTTATCACAATCAAACCAAAAGATCATATCTTGAAATATAAATTGAGTGATAGAACTAAGTGTAAGGAATACCTTCATGGAGATCATTTATAAATCTAGTTAGCTTACATATGATGTCCCCAATTGTTGAGCTTTTTGAAGTATCATGTTTCTGGAATTTTGCTGAGTCAAAAACAACTTTGTAACATTCATAGATTTAGCGATCTGTCAAGACAAAGTTAGATAATTCTGGTGACAAGGCCTATTAACTGGCGATAAAGCCTTTTAACTGGCGACTAGGCCTATACTTAAGAGACATGAAAATGTCTAAGCTTGAGATAAAACTGGGGAAGGTCCCAAACGCATGGGCATGATTATGCCAAGACTTTAGATAACACGAAAGTGTTATAAACCTTAGATAACATGAAAATGTTATAAACCGTTTGTGTGACACGTCTGCCAATTATCTTAAGGATTCGGTATATAGCCAACAACAGACGGATTGTCGGCTGGTCTGGTCAGCCTGCCTCGAACTATACCCGAATCATCGTGCGCTCCAGGCGTCGTTAGAAAGGTGAAGACCTTTAAACCGTTTAAGATATCCGGGATATCTTATTCGTGCGCCCCTGGCGTTCGTTGAAAAGGTGAAGACCTTTAAACCTTGAGGGATATCAGGGATATCATATTCGTTTGGGAGGTGATCAGCCTCTGACTGTTATCAAGATAACATATTCTTAGGATAACTGCAAAACACTAAGCTCTTGATGAGGGGTGGGTGTTAGCCAGGCTAACACCCCTCCGATGTTTAAGTCAGTAAACTTGATTTAGAAATAATATAGTTAAAAAAATGTAAGAATAAACAAGGAAACATACCTTCCTCTTGAGGATACCAACATACCAGTTAAGTATACTAACAGAAATACGCCTTGAGGTGGATAGCATTCCAGGTTCTTGGTATAAGAACATCTTCCATAATGATTAACCTGTAGGCCCCTTTACCTGCTTCTGAATTGATTAGGTAAGGGCCTTCCCACTTTGGAGCTAGCTTTCCATCTGCTGGGTTAGTGGTATTCTGGAATGTCTTTCTTAACACCATGTCTCCTACTTGAAATCTTTGAATTCTGATATATTCTTGTTGTAGGACTTGGCTATTTTTTGTTGGTATGCAGCCATTCTGATTCTGGCGAGATCTCTGAGTTCATCAATGGTATCCAGATCTTCGGTAAGATTTTTGTTGTTGGACTCAGTATCCTGGATGCTGGTTCTTGCTGTGGGGATCACTATTTCTGTTGGGATAACAGCTTCGGCCCCAAACACCAAGGAGAAAGGTGTTTGTCCCATTGCATTTTTTGAAGTGATTCTATCGGCCCAAAGAACAAATGGTAGTTCTTCAGCCCATTTACCCTTCTTGGACCCCAATTTCTTCTTCAGATTGTTGATAATGATCTTGTTACTGGATTTTGCTTGACCATTAGCTTGAGGATGTACTGGAGTTGAGGTCACCATCTTGATTCCCCAACTTTCACAGAAGTTGGTTGTTCTTTTTCCGATGAATTGTGATCCATTGTCACAAACAATCTCTGCTGGGATATCGAATCTTGTTAAGATGTTGTGTTTGATGAATGAGATCACATCCTTTTCTTTGACTTGAATAAATGCCTCTGCTTCGATCCACTTGGAGAAGTAATCCGTCATGGCTAGCATAAAGACTTTTCCACCAGGAGCCTTGGGCAACTTTCCCACAATATCCAATCCCCACTTCATAAATGGCCATGGGGAGATGATAGGATATAATGGTTCAGCTGGTTGATGTAATATGTTGCTATGTCTTTGGCAAGCATCACACCTCTTGGAGAAATCCATTGCATCTCTCTTCATTGTTGGCCAGAAGTAGCCTGTCCTTAGTATATTGGATGCTAAGGCTTTGCCCCCAGGGTGGTTTCCACAATCGCCTTCATGTACGTCTTTGAGAACTTCTTGTGCTTCTTGATATTCCAAGCATCTCAGGATTGGACCTGCAAGCGATTTTCTATACAAAACATTATTTAATACAATGTACTGGGTTACCTTCATTCGGAACGCTCTGGGATTTTCCCCTTCTGGGATCTCGTTATCCTGAAGATAACGTATTATGAGATTAATCCAACACGCTGGGTTATCCTTGGAATTCGAAGTCTCTAAGACTTTGAGGTTCTCCTTTGTTGCTGGAGTCAAGATATGCACGATAGGTATCTTGACATCTCCTGGTATCTTGAGAGTTGATGCCAAGTTTGCTAAGGCATCTGCTTCAGTGTTCTCTTTTCTTGGTACCTGTACTATGTCAAATGTCTCGAAATACATAGCTAATTGCTTAACTATTTCTAAATATTTCGCTAAGTTCTCTGCATTCGCTGCATAAGAGCCATTGAAATGGTTAGCTAATAACAAAGAATCAACGTAAACTTGAAGATACCTGACCTTCATATCCATAGCTAATTGCAAACCAGCTATTAAGGCCTCATATTCAGCCTCATTATTAGTAGCTTGAAATTCACAAGATATAGATAGAGGTATAATGTCCCCCTGTAGCGATTTTAGCAGGATACCTAGACCTGTTCCTCTTATGTTGGAGGCACCGTCAGTATGTAGGGTCCAACTTTCCTTAACTTCCAATTGCTGAACTTCTTTTTCAACTTCTTCAGTTATATTCTGGCTAAAATCAGCTACAAAGTCGACAAGTGCTTGAGACTTGATGGTTGTCCTTGGCTCATACAAGATATCATATGCGCTAAGTCTTACAGCCCACTTTACCATCCTACCTGACATCTCTGGTTTTCTCAAAACAGCCTTGATAGGATAGTTAGTCTTTACGTATATAGCATGAGTTTCAAAGTAATGTCTAAGTTTAGTAGAAGCCATTATAAGTGCTAAAATTAATTTTTCAAGATAAGAATACCTGGATTCAGCATCTAGTAGACTTTTACTTACATAATATATCGGATGTTGTTGACCTTCATGATCCTTGACCAAGACAACACTGATTGCATTCCCGTAAATGGCTAGGTACAGGGATAATGGCTCACCATCAATTGGCTTCATCAGAAGTGGTGCTGAGGATAAGTATTCCTTCAGAGATAACAATGCCCTTTCTTGCTTCTCTCCCCATTCGAACTTTTGATTCTTCCTCATGATATCAAGAAGTCTTTACACTTCTCTAAAGATCTTGAGATGAATCTGTTGAGAGCAGCTATTCTTCCGGTTAGTCTTTGGACATCTTTGCCATTTCTTGGTGATTTGATATCCAGGATAGCCTTGATCTGCTCTGGGCTTGCTTCTATCCCTCTTTTGGTGACCATGTATCCCAGGAATTTTCCTGCTTTGACCCCAAAGTGACACTTGGCTGGATTCAACTTCATGTTGTATTCATCCAGGATATCAAATGCTGTTGCCAAGTCTCTCAGATGATCCTCGGCCTTCTTTGACTTTACCACCATGTCATTTAAGTAGACTTCCATCGTGTCCCCCAGTTGGTCTTTGAACATCATGTTGACGAGCCTTTGGTATGTTGCACCTGCATTTTTAAGTCCAAAAGGCATTGCAGTATAACAGTATATACCTGTGGGGGTCATGAAGGCTGTATCTTCTTGATCTGAAGGCTCCATTTGAATCTGTTGAAATCCTGAGGATGCGTCTATGAAGGTTAGCAGTTCAGGGCCAGCAGTTGCATCCACTATTGAGTCAATGTGCGGAGTGGGAATGGGTCTTTTGGACAGGCCTTATTCAGGTCTGTGAAGTCCACACACACTCTCCATTTTCCATTTTTCTTCTAGACAACAACTAGATTGGCCAACCATTTAGGATATTGGATTTCTCTTATCATCTTGGTTTTGAGCAGCTTCTGCACCTCTTCTTGTATGATAGTGTTTCTCTCAGGAGCAAACTTCCGTCGCTTTTGATGTACTGGCCTGAAAGATTTGTCTATACCAAGTTTATGAGTGATAATAGATTTAGATATACCTGTCATATCTTCATGTTTCCAGGCAAAGGTAGAAGCTCTTTTCTTTAGAAAGGATATCAATTCCATCTCAATATCCTCAGGAATACTTGTTCCCAACAATACTTTGACTTCAGTATCCTGAGGATCCAAAGATACTTCCTTTACATCCTGCTCTCTTGCTTGCAGGACCTTCCCTGGTTGTCGCTGTAATTGCTAGGCTTGAGTAGGCTTTGTAGTCCACTTCATTGATGAAGCATAACATTCCTTGGCATCTTGCTGATCACTTTCAATTTTGATGACTCCCCAGGGACTTGGGAGTTTCACACACTGATGGTAGGTAGAGGGTACTGCCTTCATGTTGTGGATCCGGGGCCTTCCTAAAATCACATTACAACAAGATAAAGAGTCAATAACGCAAAAATTTTGTAGGGAGTTAGTTCCTTTAATATATATTGGAAGTTTGATTTCTCCCAAGGTGTTCTTGGTTTTGCTACTGAATCCGACAAGAACTGAGGATTTCGGGATAATCTCTGTTTCTGGGATATCCATTTTCTTCAAGGCCTCCATCTGGATAATGTTCACAGAGCTTCCTCCATCGACCAGTATCCTGCGCACAAAACAGTTAGCTATACATAAATTAATTACCAAACCGTCATGGTTGGGATCCATAAGGTCACATCTATCTTCCTCATCGAAGGATATGATTCTTTGAGTCGTCAATGTGGAAGTACGGAGAGGTCTTTCTCCGTTGTCCATTTTTGTTTCTCTGGAACGTTTCTTAGCAGTTGAATACGAGGTTCCGCAGATGTCAGATCCTCCCGAGATGAAGGATACCACCTTAGCTCCGGGTGGTGGAGAAGGTGCCATTTCAGGTATCTTGACAGGATCCTAGCTTTTGTTCTTGTTTTTTCCAAATAGTTCCTTCAGGTGTCCTTTGCTGAGAAGGTATCCTATTTCCTTCCGAAGTGCTATACAACCATCAGTGCGATGGCCAAAGTCTTCATGGAATGCACAACATTTTGACTTGTCTTTGTTTGATCCAGGCTTCTCATTCTTCTTAGGCCATCTGGCCTTGTCACCTAAATCCTGTATGGCACAAATTACACCACCAATATCAAGGTTAAAGCAATATTCGGATATTTTAGGATATTCTTCGTCGTCTTCGTCTTCTTCTACAGCATTGATCTTGGGATTATCCTGCTTGGAATAAGGCTTTGGTCTGAAGAACTTTTGTGGAGAGTCGGACTTCCTGTTGGTAGACTCGTATTTCGGGATAACCAAGTTTCCATGAGCCTTCTTGTCATCCTCCAGCCGAATGTATCTTAGTGCCCTGTTTCTGACTTCGTCAAGATTCTTGCATGGAGTCATGACGAGGTCGTCATAGAAAGGAGAATCCTTCCTAAGCCCCATCTTGAAGGCTTCAACAGCAGCTGCCATGTCGAGGTTGGGGATTTCCAAAGCTTCCCTGCTATATCTGATTATGTAATCCCTTAGGGATTCATTGTTATGCTGAACAATTCAATATAAATCACCTGTCATTTTCTCAAAAGATCTACTACAAGAAAATTGATTATTAAACAAGTTAATTAAATGAGCAAAGGAAGTGATAGTATTGGAAGGAATACTTAATAACAATTTGAGGGTCGGCCCTGTTAGTGTTGAACCAAACCCTTTACATAGACAGGCTTCTTTGATTTCTGCGGGGATAGGGTTGACCTCCATCCTTTCCCTGTATTGAGCCACATGCTCCTCAGGATCCGTAGTGCCGTCATAAAGTTTCATGTTGGGCGTCTGGAATTTCCTGGGGATCTCGAAGTCGCATACGGGCCAAGTAAACCTGGAAAGTTTGTGACTTCCCGCCGGAACTTCAGCTATGGGACGGATTATCCCGGGGATACTGGAGATCATGTCCTTCATTTTTTGTAATACCCTGGCTATATCGGGGGATATCCCCTTGTCCTGCACAGATCCACGGTTAGTGTATAAATTAGAATTAAGTAAACTGTTACCAGGATGTTGGTTAGGTCTCTGGTATCCTGAGCTTGGGTGGTTAATTCCTCCATTGATGGTATCCCCAGGATAAGGTGGTGCATGCATAGGGATGTCATCTCCAACATGCACTTCTGAGGACATCAAAGGGGATCCTGATGAAAATATGCCGGCTGGCATGGTTGAGCGAGGCTGCATGTTGACGGACCCTGGCCTCGTTGGTCCGGGTAACTCCGAGGATACCGAAGGAAAAGCTTCCCAGTATCCTGATTGCTGTTGTGGTGGAATCCTTGCCGATGGTGTCCCCAAGGATCCGGGATTCTGAAGGATAGTAGATCCTGAAGATTCAAAATCAAGGACCCTGGGCATGATTGGAGTGGCCTCATGCCCCGGTTTCTTCTTGATTCCTTCAATCTCCTTGAATAGCATTGAGTTGGTCTTCTCTTGCTGCTCCATGTGCGTTTTGACCTGTTTCATCAAGCAAAAATATCATTGTTAGAAATAATCGGGTCTATCCGTGTGGAGGACCCCGCGAATGGTGGAATTTCTCCTCTGGGTTGAGTATTTTTCTTCGGCAGTGGTGGAGGTCCTGGGTTGACACTTATAGCTGTAGTGACCACCGAAGCAAAGACTGAACTGGTTTTTGGTTGTGAGGCCATTGTAAAGAGAATGAAGGTGCATGAAATAAACGGAATTAATGGATTAAAGCACCGTTAGCCCCACGATGGGCGCCAAATTGTTTTGGCCAAAAATTAACAACAATGATTTCTTAACCAAATTAGTAATCGGGACTAGGTGCTTGTATGAAATGAACGTAAAAGTACTTGAACACAAGGATTTGTTGCGAGGAAAAAACCCGTTATCCTAAGGATAACAAGCAAAAAATCCCGGGCGGTGAAAACTATCACCACCAGTTTATTAATAATAAAGGTGATTACAATTGTGGAGCTCAAACTTGATCGTGATTACAAAGAATGTGAGTACTAGTAAGTTCTCGAGTGCTAGAGTGTGTGTTATGATCCGGTTTTGAGCTCTATTTATACAAAAATAAAAAGCTAACAATATGGCCTATATTTAAGGAAACTTTGAAATGATTCCAATTAGCCGTTCAATCTGTTAATCAACACATTTCCTTATTGGCCACGTTCTAATAACAGCAGGTGCGAGTCTTTGGGTGATCAAGCAACCGTCTTTGACCTGGTAAACATGGAAAGTAGCAAAGATCGTGTTAGTTATATAATGTAATTAGGATACCTGTTACCTTGGAAGATACCGCATCCTGAATCTGCTTTGAACATAACCTTTGCTCAGAATACTGAAAATCCATGCCCTAACAGTAAATTGATTAAGAAATGAGTAACCATGCATGCCTCGATTCCCTTATACAACATGACGGGAGAATCCGTACATTTATGAAATGTAACACGTATATCTTTTTCATTTGTTAAAAGTTTATATACTTTCAAAAACCAAGCATAAACCTATGATAGTATAACTGTATAAGGAAAAAAACTCAAAAAAGAAAATATGGTATAAAAGTTGACGGCTATGCATGGGTTGAGTTACCTGATGTAGGTGGTACTAAAGCTAGAGTGAGTCACTGGCCAGGCTATATAATAAGCAGGGTGAAAGAATCTAAATCTAATGTAGGCAAAACTTAATTTCAACACATCAAGTGAGTACTGACAACAATTGAATCACATGCTCACTATCTTTTCACCTTTGCAGACTCACATGTCACCTTGTTTGATGTATCATATATAGCATAGATAATCCAAATTAATTTACCAAACATTACAAGCTTATCATTTAAACAAGATTACAATAATCAGATGAAGTCCCGCAAGGCCGCAACCCTGATTTTGCGGATGGTTACCTCGATTTATATAAGGTTTTGAGAAACAACCATTACAGCATCTAGACATGGATACTTTTCAATTATTAAACCTAGCAATTATTATGACTTGCAATCTACCCTAAATATGTTAAGTGTGTAATTTCATCAGCTCTGTTACCTAGGAGAGATCATTAGATTACACAACTATTTTGTTTGCACTTTACATAAAACACTAGAGATCATTAACCAAACCCTAGCTATTTTCTCATCTTCAAATTATCAGGCCGATGCTATCCTGCAATGTTGTTACATATCCACTCTCGCCCATTCATAACGCCCTTTGAGCGGCTTCTCATTCACGATATCAAAGTTGTACCTGCATTCATAATCACAAATGAGTATCCAACCATTGGTCAACAAAGTCAAACATGCCTATGAGACAAAGGTTAAGGTTATTTACTTCTCAGAAAAAAGCCGTTGCTGTTCCTGCGCATGAAGGGCAAAGAATTCCTCAATTTCTTGTGCAGAAGGCATAATTCTTTGCGTAACTCGATTGGAAGCATGTCGGTTTGTAGGCCTTGTACTAGAACCAGGGGTAATAACGTCATTTGACTCCCTAATAAAGCTACAAGGTGTGCTTTCCCTTGTGCCCCTGTTTAATTAATGACAATTAGCATAACAGCAAATTGCATCAAGACACACACCCACAACACTTGCTGATTAAATACAATTTAGAAAATGAATCTTTACCTAATCTTCGAATCAATGTTCCTTTTTTCCCATAGTCCCAACAAACACAAGTTAATTCCATCAAGATACTAGAATCCATCTAACGCTTGATGATTTAATACAATTAAGAAAATGAATCTTTACCAAATCTCTAAATCAAGATTCTTTTTTTGTTTTTGTTTTGTAGTTCTGAAACAGCACAGGTTAATTCCATCAAGACGCACGAATCCATCAAACACTTGATAATTAAATACAACTATGAATATGAATCTTTACCTAATCCTTTAATCAAGATTCTCTTCTTACTTGCTATAGTCCCGAAAAATCACAAGCCAATTGCATCAAATTACACAAATCCGTCTAAACATTTGATGATCATAATTTAAATACAGTTTAGAAATAAATCTTTACCTAATCTTTAAAACAAGATTATTTCTTTTACTATAGTCCCAAAAACACAAGTTATCTAAACCAGACCCTACTAAAAAGATGTAGTAATGTGTGTTACATACAGTTAACAGGATAAACAAACAATATCAGGCCCAAAAAAGGGATTTATTTTATAAAAATAATGATGGTGAAAGTGAAACTTTTCACTTTATCCCTACCCCAATTGTTTATGAACTGTTCACTGACACAAGGTAAAAACAACTTATGTGGCCCCCCTTTCATCCTCTGCCATGCATGCTAGACTTAACACTGTTGATTGAACTCTAAACTATGAAGTGGCAATGGTCAACATGTGATGGAAAAAGATTTTGTTTTAGATTTTAAAAAAAATATATATATATATCATCATCAAAATCAATCAATAGATGCTACACAGATATAGCTCACAACAATGTATCCAATAAAGGTGTTGTCTTTATACATAACAGATGCCAGGTGATAATCAATGAGACCATGTGGCTAATAGTAATAATGTTGGCTATAGACAGAGCAACATGTCAAGCCCTTGTCTTATAAGTTTTGGTAAAAAAGAAAGGAAAAAAGGTAACAAAGTTCAACAAGAGCAAGTGACCACATTTATGGTCAATGTCTATTTTTATTTATTATTTTAAATCAAGCCACTGCAGTTTTATCTTGAATGGTATAATCAAATGTGTCATGTCAACAAAATGTGTACAAGTGTGTGACCACTTACTTGGTGAGTCAGTAATCAAAAACATCAACAAGATGATAAATACTACACTACAAGAATGTACAAATTTGAAATTGTTTTTTAATATTAGTAAAATCTGTTTGCAACAAAAGATGGAGAAATATGAAAGTTTAGAAACACATGATGATGCATTGAAAAGGAAATGAAAGCACTTTTACATACGAGAACAAGAAAGTCTACCTCAAAGAGCATTATCAACCAACATTTAAAAAATACTGACACCCACAAAAGACAAGAACTAGTTCTATAAGAATCACCAACAAATTAAAAAGAACATAAAATCAAAATATGCATACTCCATGACTCCATGTTATCGAATAACAAGAAACTTACTATATAAAAAAATGATTAATATGGTAATGGCCTTCTTGGAGAAGGTTCAAATAAAGTATTAAAAACCACTAACATAAACACAGTGAAAACAAAAACACAATTTTTTTTAATTTTTTCATTCTTTTCATGTTTTATTACCAAACCAAAAAAGAAACAAAAAATACATGTAACTAGCGAAAATACATATACATAGCTTGTGAAAATGCATATATGTAGCTCGTAATCTACATATATTTATCTCGTATTAGATACATATATGTAACTTCGGAAAATACAAATATGTGCTTCTGTGATCTACACATATTTATCTTGTATAAGATACATACGTGTAACTTCGCAGAATACACATATGTACTTCTGTGATCTTATATTCATTTTAATTTCTTTTTGGTTGTGTGAAAGACTAATAACATAATAAAAAATGAAAAAAAAATTAAAATTGTGTTTAAAAGTGATTTTAACAAGTTTTCAACTCAAATGTGATTTTAGAAACAAACCTTTTCCACCAATAACTAAGAACACAGTATAGTATAATTTAAAAAAAACAGAGCATTTGTGCACAAAAAATGTTAAATAAATTATACAATTCAAGGAAAAACAAATTATACCTATCTCTGCCATCAAATTCGATATTATTAATAATATAAAAAAAAATGAAAAATAAAAAACTAAAAAAAATAATGTTTAAATGTGATTTTAGAAACACTCCCTTTCCACAAATAATTAAGCACGCAATATTTAAAATAAAATAAAACAGAGCATTTATGCACAAAAAAATGTTGAATAAATTATACCTTTCTCTGGCATCAAATTCGATGTTATTATTATTATTATCAGCAGAAGAAGAAGAAGAAGTTTGTTGAGAACCCAAATGACAATTAATTTGTTGTGGTTTTTCCAGCTTACGGCTTCTTAGCTGGAGATAGGAGACGTCATCATCGGTGGTTTTGGAAGCTTGAAGTTGTTTCTGTAAAGCTAGGGTTTTAGCTCGCGTACGGACGCCGAGAGACGACGGGGAGACGTCCATGACTGCCACGACGTCGCCGGTCAATTTTGACTTACGAAAGTATTTGCCCATGGGTGTAATTTGATGATGGGAATAGTAATAATAATAATAATAATAATAATAATAATAATAATAATATATTGTTTGGTAAAATTGTGGAGAGAGTGATGAAGGAGAAGAGAGAGTGGGGTTGGAATTTGGAAAAAGAGGGGGAAATATGAAACTAGGGTTAGTTAAGTGCGAAGAAACAATGGTTTGGTTGTATTTGAGTTAATGACCATTTTCGTCCCTGTGGTTTGCTACTTTCGACACTTCAGTCCAAAAGTTGAAATTTTGTCAATTTAGTCCTCATAGTTTTAAATATTAGCCAATTACGTCCCATCCGTCTAACGGCATCCAGCTATGCCGTTAGTTTGAGGGTATTTTTGTCTTTCTCCTTTTTATTTTGAGTTAATGGCCATTTTAGTCCCTGTGGTTTGATACATTTGTCACTTCAGTCCAAAGTTTGAAAATTTGTCATTTTAATGTTCAGTTTAATTCAGCTTTTTTTTCTATAACCGTGAAGAGCATAATCCAAGCCCAAAACCATCGAGCAACCTCCAATAAAGGTATGCATTTACTATGTTGACAATACTAATCATACCGCCTCGTATTTAGTTTCTAGACATTTCCTAAACTCTCATCCATTGTAGAATTCAATGGTAAAGTGGTCAAGGTAATTTCCTGAAACCGAATTGTACATAAAAAACTAAAAATTGTTTCTTTGATTAATGCATAATAGTTGATTTCGACCCAGATTTTCGTTACGATATGTTAATCTCTAGACCCTAACTATTATGCATTCATCAAATAAACGATTTTTAATTTTTTCCGTACAATTCAGTTTCAGGGAATTGCTTTGACCACTTTACCATTGAATTCCATCATGGGGGAGAGTTTAGGAACCGTCTAGAAACTAAATACGAGGGGAGAGGGTATGAATACTGTTGTCGACAGGGTAAATGCGGACCTGTTTTGGTTGATGCTCGATGGTTTTGGGCTTGGGTTATATGCTCTTCAGGGTTATAGAAAAAAAAAACTAAATTAAATTGATAAATTTTCAGACTTTGGACCGAAGTGGCAAAAATATCAAACCACAGGGACGAAAATGACCATTAACTCAAAATAAAAAGAATAAAGACCAAAATACCCTTAAACTAACGGCATAACTGGATGCCGTTAGACGGATGAGACGTAATTGGTTAATATTTAAAACTATGAGGACTAAATTGACAAAATTTCAAACTTTGAACTGAAGTGGCGAAAGTAGCAAACCACAGGGACGAAAATGGCCATTAACTCTTATCAAAATAATAGATACAAACATGATCAAATTAAAACAACTTAACCAATTTTGATGACTAATTTTTTATGCTAATGACTTCTCCCAAAAGTTTAATCTCCTTAGAGGGGACGGGGTGGAGCGTGGTGGCCGGCTATCTAGCGTGATGGCCTCACAAACACCGCCGCCAGTGCCCCATCACGCGTGATGGGGATCCAGCGTGATAGCCATCACGCTAGATATATATGACCGTTGCATATGTATGTATGTATATTAAACCCATCACAGTCACACAAAAACCTATATATATATATTAGGGCTGTCACTTTTACCCGAAACCCAACCCGAAAAAACTCGTACCCGAACCCGAAATAACCCGACCCAAAAAACCCGAACCCGAGAAAAGGCTAACCCAAACCCGAACCGAAGTAATTCGGGTTGGTTTTCGGGTTATATTTATAAGTTTCAGGTCAACCCGAAAAACCCGAATAAACTTTTAGTTTGAAATTAAATACATTTTTAGGTATAATAACCTTAGTATTAAGCACTAAAGTTATTACAATATGGTCCTAATTGGCTGTTGTCATTACAACTATTATGGATCGATTGTTTATTGTTAATTTATGTTTCGTTTATTACTAATAGTAACCGTAATTGAACAACCAAATCATGCCCGATTAAATACGATTATGGTTCGAGTTAGTTTTACTCTTCTTTTGAATTGTTTTATCAAGTTATGTTGGTTTATTATTTGATTATTTGAGTCACGAGCAAAGAATAATATGTTATTTTAGTTTTTGCATTGTAGTTTTTAATTTTTTTTTGTTTTGTTTTCTAGGATACTTGAAACCCGATTAACCCAACCCGAAAAAACCCGAACCCGAAAAACCCGTGAGAGATTTGTGTTGGGTTTTCGGGTTAAGATTTAAAACTTTGAAACCCGAAGAACCCGGCTTGAAAAACCCGAAACCCGAAAAACGAACCCGAAGAACACCCCTAATATATATATCCTACTATACTATTAAAACAAATTAGTTTGCCTCCACATGCCCATTTTCTATTGGATGATTTTCTTTCTTTCCAAATATATCTTGCACTTCTCTATTTTTCTTACCAATTAAATAAATCAAAAATAAAATCAATGCCATGTCACCAATTCCTTTCATACTAATGCCAACTCATCCTCTAACCTATATTTAAACAATAACATTTCTTAATTTTTACACTAATCATGTTTTTCTTTCTTTCTCTAATAGTCGCGGATCTTCTTTCATCCTCTCTCATATTCCGGCCAATCCAAATCTATATATTTATTAATTATTTTGCGGTAAGTTTCTATTATATATTAAATTCCGATTGTTGATACATGTATTTCCGGCCATATTATATTTCTTCCGGTTATTGTTTCCTCTAATCTTTTTATGGTTCTTTTAATTGTTAACTAATTTTATTAAAATCAGTTTAGGTTTTTAATAAAGAAAGGCGATGTCTACAATTTTTGGACGTGTTTACGTTTTTCCGGTAAGTATTGACGGTAATTTTTTCCGGTTATGTGTTATACTTATAACAATGATGATTGTTTTATATTTATTAGATTTTTTTTTAATTTTTCGTGTTCTTTTGTTTGACATGTTGTTAATCTATGTTCTAAATCAAAATTATGTTCATCCATCGACGGTATCAAAATCGGAGATTCCATGGTTAAAAACCATATTTCTTATTTTCCGGTAAGACATTCAATTTTTCCGGTTACAAATTAAAGAGTTAATAGCCATTTTCGTCCTTGTGGTTTGCTACTTTCGCCACTTCATTCCAAAATTTACAATTTTGTCAATTTAGTCCTCATAGTTTTAAATATTAGCCAATTACGTCCCATTCGTCTAACGGCATCCAGCTATGCCGTTAGTTTAAGGGTATTTTTGTCTTTCTCCCTTTTATTTTAAGTTAATGGTTATTTTAGTCCCTGTGGTTTGATATTTTTTCCACTTTAGTCCAAAGTTTGAAAATTTGCCAATTTAATGTTCGGTTTAATTCAGTTTACTTATTTATTTATTTTTTTGTCTATGACACTGAAGAGCATAATCCAAGCCCAAAACCATCAAGCAACCTCCAATACAGGTATGCATTTACTCTGTTGACAACAGTAATCGTACCCCCCTCATATTTAGTTCCAGACATTTCCTAAACTCTCCCCTATGGTGGAATTCAATGGTAAAGTGGTCAAGATAATTCCCTGAAACCGAGTTGTACAGAAAAAACTAAAAAACGTTTCTTTGATTAATGTATAATAGTTGATTTCGACCCAAATTTTCGTTACGATATCTTAGTCTCTAAAGCTTAAATATTATGCATTTATCAAAGAAATGATTTTTAGTTTTTTCTGTACAATTCGGTTTCAGGGAATTGTTTTGACCACTTTACCATTGAACTCCATCATGGGGGAGAATTTATGAACCGT
This sequence comes from Bidens hawaiensis, assembly GCF_021521415.1. Taxonomy (NCBI): domain Eukaryota; kingdom Viridiplantae; phylum Streptophyta; class Magnoliopsida; order Asterales; family Asteraceae; genus Bidens; species Bidens hawaiensis. Next base: position 139,956 of record NW_027496849.1, on the reverse strand, counting down.
CTGGAAACTAAATACAAGGGAGGGCATGATTACTGTCTTCGACAGAGTAAATGCAGACCTGTTTAAGTTTATGCTCGATTGTTTTGGGCTTGGATTATGCTCTTCAGGGTTATAAACAAAAAAAATAAAACAAAAAGAATTAAATTGAACATTAAATTGAAAAATTTTCAAACTTTAGGCTGAAGTGGCAAAAGTATCAAACCATAGGGACGAAAATGACCATTAACTCAAAATAAAAAGGAGAAAGACAAAAATACCCTTGAACTAACGGTATAGCTGGATGCCGTTAGACGGATGGGACGTAATTGGTTAAGATTTAAATCTATGAGGACTAAATTGACAAAATTTCAAACTTTGAACTGAAGTGGCGAAAGTAGCAAACCACAGGGACGAAAATGGCTATTAACTCGTTGTATTTGTATTTGTATTTGTATGGCTTCTGTCTTTACCTTTGGTTAGCCATTCCCTATTGTATCTCTATCCGTATAATTGTAGTAAAATATAGTTTTAAGTCCCTGTGGTTTTAAGTCGGAGACACAATGAGTTCTTAAAATTTTTTTTAAACTTGTTGAGTCCCTGTGGCTTCAAAAATGAACCATTTGAGTCCCTGCCGTTACTTAACTTTCAGGGTAAACTTAGATTTTACTGAAACCACATGGACTCAAATTGTTCGTTTCTGAAACCACATTGACTCAAATTATTCGTTTCTGAAATCACCGGGACTCAAATTGTTCGTTTCTAAACCCACGGGGACTCAACCAGTTCAAAAAAATTTTCGGGGACTCATTTTGTCTACGCCCTAAAACCACAGGGACGCAAACAGTTTTTTTCGTTTTCTTTTATTTGTAATTAAGTAATATTTTTTTATATTTTTATTATTATGTTTTCTCTCTTTTTCACTTACAATTATTTTCAAAAAAGCATTAAAAAAATTATAGAGGATAAACAATGTTTCGTCAAATTTACTCATAAACAAAAGTTTCTCTATCTCTTCCACTCACAATCACTTACACTAGGTATTTAAGGAAAAATTCGAAAAATACCGGTACCGTACCGATACCAAAACTCAAAACTTTGGTAATCGGTACCTATTTCGGTATCGGTACCGGTACCGAATTCGTTCATCCCTAACTTACACCTAGTCTATATAATATAGAGAGCATACTCACAATAATAAGTCGGGCTTGTCAGGAATACTCTTAGGTAATTAAGATGTAAAAAGAAAAATGTAAAATTTATATTTAAAAGGGAAAATTTTGAATGCTTAGGGGCGGTAAATTTGTGACACGGTTGCCGACTTTAAGACAAGTCGAGTTTGGGTTACCGAGTTACCTGTTTAAGTATATGGTTTGGATTCCGTACACCGTTATGGCATTGATTAATTTCAACATTGTATAGTTAGTCATAATAATTTTAGTTTTGTTACACCTATAACATTCGTCGAATTTCATACCCGAAATCTCGACCTATTTTAAAATTTTTATTATTGGATCCCCATTATTAATATAAGGATGAATTCTTATTGTCTATATTACCATGTCCTTATTATATGTATTTATGTTACACGGAATTATAATTATCATAAACGAAATTTTAAAGTATTACATATGTGTACTTTCAGCCCTTAGACTATGGTTTTTATATCTTTTGAGCAAGCAAAAAAGACCAAGGACTAATTTGCAAAAGTTATAAAATTCCATTTCTTCCTCCTTCCCTCTTTCCCGTCCGTCGGCCCTAGGGTTGAGCAGAAAACCGAATTAACCGAACCAAAACCGAATTAACAAAAAAAAAACAAACCAAAAAAACCGAACTGAAGCCTTAACCGACGACTAAATTTTTTTTTGAAAAACCGAAATTTCAGTTTCGGTTTTCCATTTTTAAAAAACCAAACTGAACCGAACTGATTTACGGCGATGAAGCTTATGAAGACGTTGAAGACTGGGACTAAAGTTTGAATATGAAAAAGATGATGAATGAAGATTATGACTAAACTTTTAGTGCTTTTTGATTAAAAGTTTAGTTAAATTTTAAACTCTACCAATCTAAGAAACAAGAAATGGAAGCTACCGTCGCACAATATTGCCCGCTTTGGCCTGGACGTACCACCATCGCCTCACGGATTTGCCTTTGGTTGCCCAGGTGAAGACTTCTCAGGAGATCACCCATCCTGATACTACTCCCACCTGATCACGCTTAACTATGGAGCTATCCTCTCATCTATTACCATTAAGCGCCCAAAACGCGTTAAAATGGGGAAGGTATACCTTTTTATAAAGAAGGCTTAATTCTCCTCCCCAACCGACGTGGGATGTCACAAGTAACCAAGTTTCAAAAGTGTTCCAATTAGGTCACTAATGCAATTTTTTTCCAAATCGGGTCACTAAAACTTCAAATCGAGTCTCGTCGATTTTTTTGTGCGTCAAGAAAGAAATGGAGGATAAGATGTGGGAGTCGGAATTTGCAATATATGTAGTTAAATTTAAATAATTTAAAAAAAACGTTAATTATATTAAAATTCAAAAATATAAACATAAAATCCACGTCGTCACTCAACGTCATCATAAAAAAAAGATAAAAAGATTTCCTATGTGAAACAAAAAATAAAAAAGGCTAAAAAAAACATGTTAAACCCTTTAATTTAATAAAATATGAAAGTTAAGTGACTTAATTGGAACACTTTTTAAATTTGAGTGACCTAATTGGAACACTTTTAAAACTTGGTTACTATTATATGAGATTGCCCCATAAAGAGAAATTCGTACGGTTTCTCATAATATGCGTCTATTTTTGTTTTTTGTATTCAATATAGTTGTGGTACTCTAATGCGCTCTTACAAACTTAAAATCATCTTCTTCATTTTTAATTTTTTTTTTTGCCATGTATACACATAATTGAAAAAAAAACTACTTTAACCGAATCGAAACCGATAATAACCAAAAACCGAACGGTTTTCATATAAAAAAACCGATGAGTTCGGTTTCGGTTTCGGTTTCACCTAAAAACCGAACCGTGCTCATCCCTAGTCGGCCCAAACACCCTCTTTCTTTTTTATTTTGATCCTCAAATCAATCCGGGAATCGCGGATTTAACCTTGTCTAAACGTTAATTGATAAAACACGCTTGCAATCAACGATTTAATTGTGTAAATGACAGCTAATTGACACCAATTACTCATTAATATAAACCACGGCTTAGATTGTGACATCTGATCCGACCCGACCCAGGTACCCGTTTCTCTGACCCGATCTCTTTCTTTTATTATTTAATATTTATACTTATATTTTATTTTTAATAATAATAATATATATTTCCTTCCCGCCTCTTTCTCTCTCTTTCTTTCCGCCGTCCCCTCCCTCTTCCTTCTCTCTTTCCGCCTTCTTTTCCCTCTTGTCGCCGTCCCGCCCTTACGCCTTGTTTCCCTCTTTTTCTAACTTTGCTTGTCCTTTGGTTCTTCCCGCCTAAGGATGTCTGCAGCTCCACGCGCCAGACTCCTTACATGGAAGCCTGCGTGAAGACATCTTGTTCCTGCGATGCGTGAAGAGAACTCTTCTCGCAGCGCGCTAAGAATGCATGTTCTTCCCGCAATGCGCTAAGAATGTATGTTCTTCCCGCGATGCGCTTAGAATTCTAGTTCACGCAGCACGCTAAGGATTTGTGATTCTTCCCGCAGTGCGCTAAGGATTGTTGTGCCAGCCTTCGCGCTCGCGCACTCAGCCTTCCCGCGCTTAACCCTTGTATCTTCTGTCTATTCTAGCCGTTTGCTTTTGTAAATGTCTTTTCTTCTGAGCTGTTGACCTAACCTATCTAATGTCTGAATGGTTACTTTCGGCGCAGCATGCGTACCAACCCCATTGGTTGGTAGAAAAAGTGACTGACATTATCTTTTGAGATCTGCTTTTGCCATGCTTTAACCAGTAACTTTATCTGTCCTCTCCCGTGCCTTTTTCTGAATCCTGTCAGCCTTTTCCTCTTTTTCCCTGCTACCATATCTTTTGATATCTTTACTTTTCAGAACTTTTTACTGTTGATATCTTTTCTTTTACTTTTGGAGATCTTTTCTAGGGTTTGTGTCCCCTAGGGTTTGCCTATATATAGTACTATTTTCTTAACACTACACACACAAACACTTAATCTCTCCTGTTCTCCTTGCTCTCTCTGCCGCCTCCCTCTCTGCCTCCGTCTTCCTCCCTGTTCTGCCCTGCTTTTCCGGTAATATATATTATATATAATAATTTACTTATGCAAACTTATAATCAAGACTTAAAACCGATCGTTAAAACAATAATCTTTACTTATAGGTTAACTTGCTTGTTTGGTTCTTGCTTTATCTATCATCGCATCTTTATCAAGTGAGTTATCTCGTATCTAATCCCTTTTTATTTTAAATGCTTTGGGATGTTCATGTGTTCATACAAAACTTGAGTCTTAAACTGTTTATGAACTTTAGTCGCGCAGTATCCCATGTGTTGAGGACGTTTACTTGGCTGTTTATTTGTATGTGTGTATCATTAACCGCTTTGTTCGGCCTATTCCGAAGTTTTCATGGTACCATTAGATGAACACGGGAGACCTATCGTTTACGGTTTTCTTTGTTTACACTTGCACAGATGTTTTCTCGTTTTTGTGCTCAATTGGGAGCACGGATTGAACTATGAACTATGAGCTATGATCTATCTAGGCTTGATCACAATCTGATTGCACCCTTGTTAAACACCAGACATACACGTGTTGCGCGCAGATTTATTGTTATCTATGTATTGTATTAAACTTGATTTCTCACCAACACGCAAGTGTTTGACGTTTATTTTAACACATGTTCAGGTTTGCAGTAGCTGTTTTGGAGCTTGTGGACACCTAGGAAGTTTTCTTTATTTTGGACCTAGATTAAAATGTATCAAGACAAGTTATTGCTGTTTTATTATTATGATTTATAATATATTGATTTATGATGATTTATGTTATCTTATGTTTACTCTGCGCGTGCGCGAATGAATGTATTTATTAAATATTGACACCCAATAGTGTCACGAGTAATGAAACAATATGTGGCGCCCCGATGTATAATCCGCCTTTGGTCGGGGTGTTACAGATTGGTATCAGAGCTCGTTGACTTTAGGATAGGTGGTTAGACGTAACGGCCTAGAATACCTAAGAGTCCCTTCTCGCGCATGAGAGAAATCTCATGTTTGCGCGCTTATTGTTAATTACTCGTTATTTATGAATATGCTCGCACTTGCGCAGTATATGATTTTATGTCTTATTTCGCGATAGTTCGATTTTTGCTGAATTTCGATTTTTATTGATTTTTCTTGCCTATTCGTTTGTTGGGATTTGAAGATCCGAAAAGTCATGGTGATACATGAATAGTTGATTTTCAATTTCCATTTACGATTATGTTCTGAGGTTGGAGACTTGAAAAGTCATGGTGATACATGAATTGTCAACCTCCAATACTCATTTTCTTGTATGTTTTATATTGAGGATTGAAAAGTCATGGTGATACATGAATCGTCAATCTCCAATACTCGTTTGCTCGTATATTTTAAATTGGGAATTCGGAAAGTCATGGTGATACATGAATTGTCGATTCTTGATTCGAATTTGTTACCTTTATTAAGTCTGCATTTAGGATCATTTATTTTACTTTAACTGTTGACTGTAACTGACTCCGTGAAACCAAGCTTTATAAGATTAAAACTTTGCGCTAAAACCAAGATATTAACTAAAATTAAAATTTTTATAGAATGCCTCCGCTATCTCGCCGATTTCAGAGAAGAGAAGCCTCGCGCATGCGTAGACAGCAACGTTCCCAGGAAATGGCCGCCGCAATAGCCCAAGCTTTGAGCCAAAACAATACCAACACCTCGAGTTATAACATTAAGTCCTTTAACGCGGGTAACCCTCCAAAGTTCACAGGTCTTGAAGGAGCCACCGTGATGCTCCAGTGGCTTGAGAAAATAGAAAACACTTTCCTTCACACCCAATGCCCCTCAGACAGACGAACCCTATATGCTTCCAGTGTCCTGGAATCCAGAGCGCTTACATGGTGGAATGGAGTAGCTCATGCGCGTGGCGCAGAGGCTGCTTCTAGCATGACATGGGAGGAATTCAAGGAAATTCTGACGCGAGAATTCTGCCCTCCCAACGAAATTAAGCGCCTAGAGGAGGAATTTTGGAATCTTAAGCAATACAGCGGTGAAGCGCGCGAGTACGCGACGCGCTTCCATGAACTAAGTTTGCTTGTCCCTCACCTTGTTACCCCTTCCCGCCGAGCCATAGAGAAATTCCTTGGGGGTCTCCCCATGGAAATTCAAGATTCTGTATGGGCCAGAAACCCAGTAACCCTCTCTGACGCCATCGAGTTGGCCGCTGTGCTCAGCGACAACCATGTCAGAGCAGGAACCCTGTTCCTGCGGGGAACAGAAAAGACCAAACTCACCAAGACTGTCACTGAACCAACAGAAACCAAACCAGAACCCTCAAACCGTAACAACCTCAAGCGCAGGCGCAAGGCCTATGCGCTTACCAACCCGCCCATTATCCAACAACCCATTTATCAACCTCCAGTTTATGCGCCTAACCCTCTGTCAACCTACCCAACGCCTCCTGTAGTCCACAACTATGCCTTAACCAATCCAGCACTCCCTGCCCCGCCAACTAAGAAACCTTACACAGGAAACCATCCCTTTTGCCCAACCTGTAGATTTCACCACCCAACCCAAACCCCGTGTCGACTTTGTACCCGATGTGGCCGTACTGGTCACCTTGCAGAAAACTGTAGAGTCCTTCTCGCCAACCCAATTGCGCCAACACCACCAGTCTACCCGCAGAACCCACAACCAACCTACCAAAACCCACGACCCAGATCGTGCTTTAACTGCGGTGATCCCAGTCATTTCCGGAACGCGTGCCCGAGACTACAAGTGCAAATCACACAGGCGAATCCGGTGAACCAGATTTCGAACCAAGTGACGCGTGGACGAGCTTTTAATATAACCGCGCACCAAGCGCAAGCGAATAATGACGTAGTTAATGGTACATTTTTGCTTAACGGATTTTATGCCTCTGTACTTTTTGATACTGGCGCCGATCGAAGTTTTATCTCTCGCGCCTTCGAGCAGAAGCTTGCGCGACCGCGCAGCGATTTAAAAGAAAATTTTTCAGTTGAATTGGCTAATGGTGAAACTGTTTTAATTAACTCGGTGATTAAAGATTGTACGCTTAACCTTAACGAAAACGATTTTCTAATCGACCTCATCCCTATGCCTCTTGGAAGCTTTGATGTTATCATTGGTATGGACTGGCTCTCGCATAATCGCGCCGAAGTTATTTGCGCCAAGAAGATGATTCGCATACCTCGAGAAAATGGTGATCTTCGCATCTACGGCGAAAAACCCTCCCGCGGTCTTAAACTTATGTCTTGCGCCGAAGCCCAAAGACTCATGCGGAAGAAGTGTATTGCATTCTTAGCCCATGTGGTTAAACCCGATGAAGGAAAGAAGAAGCTTCGCGATATCCCTGTTGTGCGTGATTTTCCTGAAGTTTTTCCTGATGATCTTCCTGGTATCCCTCCCGCTCGTGAAGTCGAGTTCCGTATTGATCTTGTCCCTGGTGCTTCCCCCGTAGCTAAATCTCCTTACCGTCTTGCACCCGCTGAGATGCAAGAATTGGCCAGCCAACTTCAAGAGTTGACTGCTAAAGGATTCATTCGCCCTAGCTCTTCGCCCTGGGGTGCTCCGGTGTTGTTCGTTAAAAAGAAAGATGGATCGTTTCGCATGTGTATAGATTACCGCGAGTTGAACAAACTCACCATTAAGAACCGGTATCCCTTACCGCGTATTGACGACCTCTTTGATCAACTCCAAGGTGCCTCTTGTTTCTCGAAGATTGATCTCCGCTCTGGCTATCACCAGTTGCGCATCCGCGATGAAGATGTTCCGAAGACTGCTTTTCGAACTCGTTATGGCCATTTTGAATTCTTGGTCATGTCCTTCGGTTTAACCAACGCACCCGCCGTTTTCATGGATCTAATGAATCGGGTGTGTAGGCCTTTCTTGGATAAATTCGTGATTGTGTTTATCGATGATGTTCTGGTGTATTCTAAGACCAAGGCCGAGCATGAGCAACATCTTCGGTTGGTGTTGCAAAAGCTTCGAACCGAGCAGCTCTATGCTAAGCTTTCCAAGTGTGAATTTTGGTCGGATGAAGTACAGTTTCTTGGTCATGTTGTAAACAAGATGGGTATTCATGTCGACCCATCCAAGATTGAAGCAATCAAGAACTGGATTACGCCATCCTCTCCTTCTGAGATCCGTTCCTTTCTGGGCTTAGCTGGTTATTACCGGCGCTTCATTTCGAACTTCTCGAAGATCGCTTTGCCTTTAACAGCTCTAACGCACAAAGGTAAACCGTATATTTGGGGCTCGAAGCAAGAAGAAGCCTTTCTAACGCTCAAGCGTTTGTTGTGTGAAGCTCCTGTTCTTGCGCTACCTGAGGGTAATGATGATTTTGTCGTGTATTGCGATGCATCCAACCAAGGTCTCGGTTGTGTTCTTATGCAACGAGGCAAGGTTATCGCTTACGCATCAAGGCAACTTAAAGTTCATGAAAAGAATTATACAACTCACGACCTCGAGCTTGGTGCAGTTGTTTTTGCCTTGAAGATCTGGAGACACTACCTTTATGGTACTAAGTGTATCCTTTACACCGACCATAAAAGCCTTCAGCATATCTTTGATCAGAAGGAACTTAACATGAGGCAACGCCGATGGAACGAACTCATCAGCGATTACGATTGTGAGATCCGGTATCATCCTGGTAAGGCTAATGTGGTAGCCGATGCGCTCAGCCGAAAACCCTGCCAACTTAACTGTATTTTGCCGCGCACGCAGCTTCACTTCGCGCCGATTCAAAGCAACCTTGAATCGCGTATTCGTGACGCGCAGCGCGCATCCATCAGTAATGGTAACCTTCGCGCCGAGTTAGCGTGTGGCGCGGAAGCACTCTTTGTGCCTAATCTGAGTGGAATTCTCTGCTATCTCAATCGCATCTGGATTCCCTTTGATGAGAATCTTCGCGCTGATATCCTGTGTGAAGCGCACAAATCTCGGTATTCTATTCATCCTGGCGCTGATAAGATGTACAAGGATTTGCGCATTACTTATTGGTGGCCCGGTATGAAAAAGGATATTGCTGTGTTCGTAGCTAGATGCCTGACTTGTTCTAAAGTAAAAGCTGAACACCAACGCCCATCTGGTTTGCTCGAACAACCAGAAATTCCTACGTGGAAATGGGAATGTGTAGCGATGGACTTTATTACCAAGTTACCTTTGACAGCAAGCAAACATGATAGCATTTGGGTAATAGTGGATCGATTGACTAAGTCTGCTCACTTCCTGCCCATTCGTGAAAACTACCGTGTTGAGCAACTCGCGCAGCTTTATGTCAAGGAAATTGTCTGCCGCCATGGTACTCCTTTGAGCATCATATCCGATCGCGATGGCCGTTTTATATCTCGCTTTTGGAAATCTCTCCAATTTGCGCTAGGAACTCGCTTGGACATGAGTACGGCATATCATCCTCAGACTGACGGTCAGTCTGAGCGAACTATTCAAACTCTTGAGGATATGCTCCGATCTTGTGTTCTTGATTTTGGAGGTAATTGGGATTCGCACCTGTCTTTGATCGAGTTCTCTTATAATAACAGCTATCATTCCAGTATTGGTATGGCCCCATTTGAAGCACTTTACGGTCGTAAGTGCCGCTCCCCGATTTGTTGGAGCGAAGTGGGAGAAGCTCAAATCACAGGACCCGAACTTGTTCAAGAGGCAACCGATAAAATCGCCAAGATCCGTGATCATCTGCTGACTGCCAGGAGCCGACAGAAGAGTTACGCAGATCGTAGGCGAAAGCCTCTCGAATTTCAAGTTGGTGATCTTGTTCTCCTCAAAGTGTCGCCTTGGAAAGGTGTTGTCCGCTTTGGGAAGAAAGGTAAGCTTGCTCCTCGTTATGTTGGTCCATTCAAGATTCTCGCGCGTGTGGGAAAAAAGTTGCCTACAGACTTGACCTGCCGCCCGCGCTCAGTAATGTGCATCCAACGTTCCATGTATCCAATCTCAAGAAGTGTTTAGCTGACGAGAACCTTCACATTCCACTTGATGAAGTTCAAGTTGATGAAACTATGCATTTCGTTGAGAAGCCTGTTGAGATTATGGATCGCGAGGTAAAGCAAACCAAGCGCAGTCGTATCCCTATCGTGAAAGTTCGTTGGGAGTCCAAGCGCGGAGCCGAGTTTACATGGGAAAGGGAAGATCAAATGAAGATCAAGTACCCGCACCTGTTCTCTGCGCAACCTACTTCGAGATAAATTTCGGGACGAAATTTCTTAAAGTAGGGGAGACTGTGACATCTGATCCGACCCGACCTAGGTACCCCGTTTCTCTGACCCGATCTCTTTCTTTTATTATTTAATATTTATACTTATATTTTATTTTTAATAATAATAATATATATTTCCTTCCCGCCTCTTTCTCTCTCTTTCTTTCCGCCGTCCCCTCCCTCTTCCTTCTCTCTTTCCGCCTTCTTTTCCCTCTTGTCGCCGTCCCGCCCTTACGCCTTGTTTCCCTCTTTTTCTAACTTTGCTTGTCCTTTGGTTCTTCCCGCCTAAGGATGTCTGCAGCTCCACGCGCCAGACTCCTTACATGGAAGCCTGCGTGAAGACATCTTGTTCCTGCGATGCGTGAAGAGAACTCTTCTCGCAGCGCGCTAAGAATGCATGTTCTTCCCGCAATGCGCTAAGAATGTATGTTCTTCCCGCGATGCGCTTAGAATTCTAGTTCACGCAGCACGCTAAGGATTTGTGATTCTTCCCGCAGTGCGCTAAGGATTGTTGTGCCAGCCTTCGCGCTCGCGCACTCAGCCTTCCCGCGCTTAACCCTTGTATCTTCTGTCTATTCTAGCCGTTTGCTTTTGTAAATGTCTTTTCTTCTGAGCTGTTGACCTAACCTATCTAATGTCTGAATGGTTACTTTCGGCGCAGCATGCGTACCAACCCCATTGGTTGGTAGAAAAAGTGACTGACATTATCTTTTGAGATCTGCTTTTGCCATGCTTTAACCAGTAACTTTATCTGTCCTCTCCCATGCCTTTTTCTGAATCCTGTCAGCCTTTTCCTCTTTTTCCCTGCTACCATATCTTTTGATATCTTTACTTTTCAGAACTTTTTACTGTTGATATCTTTTCTTTTACTTTTGGAGATCTTTTCTAGGGTTTGTGTCCCCTAGGGTTTGCCTATATATAGTACTATTTTCTTAACACTACACACACAAACACTTAATCTCTCCTGTTCTCCTTGCTCTCTCTGCCGCCTCCCTCTCTGCCTCCGTCTTCCTCCCTGTTCTGCCCTGCTTTTCCGGTAATATATATTATATATAATAATTTACTTATGCAAACTTATAATCAAGACTTAAAACCGATCGTTAAAACAATAATCTTTACTTATAGGTTAACTTGCTTGTTTGGTTCTTGCTTTATCTATCATCGCATCTTTATCAAGTGAGTTATCTCGTATCTAATCCCTTTTTATTTTAAATGCTTTGGGATGTTCATGTGTTCATACAAAACTTGAGTCTTAAACTGTTTATGAACTTTAGTCGCGCAGTATCCCATGTGTTGAGGACGTTTACTTGGCTGTTTATTTGTATGTGTGTATCATTAACCGCTTTGTTCGGCCTATTCCGAAGTTTTCATGGTACCATTAGATGAACACGGGAGACCTATCGTTTACGGTTTTCTTTGTTTACACTTGCACAGATGTTTTCCTCGTTTTTGTGCTCAATTGGGAGCACGGATTGAACTATGAACTATGAGCTATGATCTATCTAGGCTTGATCACAATCTGATTGCACCCTTGTTAAACACCAGACATACACGTGTTGCGCGCAGATTTATTGTTATCTATGTATTGTATTAAACTTGATTTCTCACCAACACGCAAGTGTTTGACGTTTATTTTAACACATGTTCAGGTTTGCAGTAGCTGTTTTGGAGCTTGTGGACACCTAGGAAGTTTTCTTTATTTTGGACCTAGATTAAAATGTATCAAGACAAGTTATTGCTGTTTTATTATTATGATTTATAATATATTGATTTATGATGATTTATGTTATCTTATGTTTACTCTGCGCGTGCGCGAATGAATGTATTTATTAAATATTGACACCCAATAGTGTCACGAGTAATGAAACAATATGTGGCGCCCCGATGTATAATCCGCCTTTGGTCGGGGTGTTACATAGATGATCTAGAATCACTATAAATACGTGTTTATAATGCAATTACTTTGTCTTACATACTCCTTGTAGCATCCTAAACCAAAACCCTAACTCAATTTCCACACAGAAGCAGTGTACGACCATTTTTATATCACGTTTTTGGCCGAAACCTTAGTCCACGGATCTCTATCAATTCGGTATCAAATCAGGTAACTTTTATAGGATTCTTGGTCGGAATTTCGTTCTCATCTAAACCCCTCTATCTTTTAATTGATAGAGGGTGTAAGGACCTCAATTGAATCATAGGATTCTTGAGGTTTAAGTTTTGCTTCAAGATCTTATATTTATATTTTCTATTTCGTTCATTTAGCGTGTTAGTCACTGGTCCAGTAGGCCAGTGCACGTTTGTTAAGTCTTACACCAGACCAGGGGCGCGGGTTCGAACCCCCTGGACTGATTTTGATATATATTTTTATTATTTTTTTATTTAAATATTAATGTTTAAAGTATAAATATATTAAAAGTTATTATTGTTTATACTCGTTTAAACGGACGAACACCGTTAAACTCCCAAACTAAATTCTCGTTTAAACTTATTTCGTATTCATATGCATATATACATGATGCTAGAGTGTTGCTATCTAGTAAAAAACAATTAAATCAGTGTTCCTAATCACCTAAGCAAACTAGGGTAAGTAGGGTGTCAAATCACGAGGGGTATGTGGTCAATTTACGCGTAACTAATTTCTAGAATTATGAAGTAAATGTCCAAAGTGCTAATCACACTAATAAAGGAATTGATTTGATAATAAACAAATGAAACAAGTAACTTAAGCAAGTTCAAACAGTTATCAAAGATAAATCACACCCGGGAGTTCAAGTAAAATTAAGAGTAAGCTCACATTAACATAACAGAGTAACCATCAATGATCAATTACAAATTGGCTAACTAGACAAACCATAGGCATCAACAATCGTTAACACATGGCACGGGTTATCAAACAGTCCATGCCGGTATGACTCAACTAAGGGCAATTTCATGCTTCATTAACTCAACTAGTCAAAACAACCCTATAAGCAATTATCATAACAACCGGCAAACTAATTGTTCCGATCGAAATAAACCTAAATCAACTGAATGTACAGCAATACTAGACATCAGTACTCATAGATTAATCAAAGACAATTACAATTAGTTATTCTTATATACATGAGAAAACTGAAAAGTTACAAACTTTACATCCCCGTGTATGATTCAAGACGGTTAGCCGGGCATCGACATCAAAAGATCTTCGATTAAGCGAACATAGGCCATGTAGATGATCTCTAGGTGTATTGGAATGATGGAAATGGTCTCATGACTCTTCAAAATTGCTCTGGAACGTGATAAAAGCATCATAGGGTCGTCAAAACGCATTATAAATCTAAATCCTAACTTTCGTGATTCTGCCACCCATCGCAGTACGCGATGGGGTCTTCAAGGTCCATCACGATGGACCAAAAAGGTCAACAGTTTAATTATAAAGTCCATCGCGATACGCGATGGACTGTCTTCCAACGGGTCCCTTATCCAGCAAATCAAGTTTTGTGTCTCGTAATGCATGTTGCTCATCCTGGGTCTTCATTCTGTGCTCGTGCAGGTCCAAATTAGTTGCTTTAATTACTGGTGACCTGAAACATAACAAACACGTATGAAGTATCGAAGTTCATGTAACATCCGGCCCCTCGCACCATCAATATTGTTCGCTTTGCCCACGAAGAGCTCACGGATTTGTTTTTGGTTGCCCAGGTGGAGACTTCCTAGGAGGTCACCCGTCCTACTACTACTCCCACCTGAGCACGCTTAACTGTGGAGCTCTCCTCTCGTCTACTACCATTAAGCCCAAAACGCGTTGGTGATTTAAGAGGCAGGACATTTACTTATGAACTAAGGATCTCTCCTGTCCACGGCCGATGTGGGATTTGCCTAGAATGTTACAAGCACCCCCACCCCCTTTGGACTCATCGTCCTCGATGAGGTTTGCCCCACCATCCAATCCAAGATGTGGGATTCAACTAAGGTGTACCTCGCGACACCCCCGGGGACTCACTATCTCTAATGAGGTTTGCCTCACCATCCCGAACGACACAGGAATGGATCTGATACCACTTGTAACATCCGGCCCCTCGCACCACCAATATTGTTCGATTTGCCCACGAAAAGCTCACGGATTTGTTTTTGGTTGCCCAGGTGGAGACTTCCCAGGAGGTCACCCATCCTGCTACTACTCCCACCTGAGCACGCTTAACTGTGGAGCTCTCCTCTCGTCCACTACCATTAAGCCCAAAACGCGTTGGTGATTTAAGAGGCAGGACATTTACTTATGAACCAAGGATCTCTCCTTTCCACGGCCGATGTGGGATTTGCCTAGGATGTCACAATCCAAAACGGGCCGATGTGAGTTCATGATTCTATAACAGCCTAGCTACCGCCGCACCATATTATTGTCCGCTTTGGCCGGGACATACCACCATCGCCTCACGGATTTGCTTTTGGTTGCCCAGGTGAAGACTTCCCATGAGGTCACCCATCCTAATACTACTTCCACATGAGCACGCTGAGTTCTCCTTTCATCCATTACCATTAAGCGCCCAAAATGCGTTATGATGGGGAAGGTATCCACCTCCTTATAAAGAAGACTTAGTTCTCCCCCCAACCGATGTTGGATGTCACAGTTCATACAAAAACCGAATCAAACTAACAAATAAACGAACTTAACTATATACAAACTGACTGCCTATTAACACACGCACACACATACACACACTTTTATTTATAAAACTATATATTTTTCTAATTTAACCAAATATAATTTTTATAATTACATAAATAAATAAACTAAAAATAGTTTTTTTTCATACGTCTAAACGAGCTGATCACCGCTAAATCTTCAAATCAAGTTTTCGTTTAACATATAACCTTTATATTGATTATTAAGTATTTTATTGTTTAAAAACTTTATAGTATTTAGATCGTTCACGCCTTTAACTTTTATAAATTAATTTAAAACATAGTTAACGCTTTAAACGATCCCGAATCCGTTATGAACCCATTCTATCTTGCCTTGTTTTGTTTATGTCGTTAGGTTAATTATTTAATCATACTTTCATAATTAGGACTTATCGTCGAGACTACTCGTGGAACTAACTTATCTTCGCCGTAATGGTTACCATCTACCTCATTTTAAAGATGAGTAATCACTTCCCCTTTTTTCTTATTTTTGTTTTGGAAGCACTATGCGTACTAAGCTATTTACTATTATACAATTATACTCAAAAACAAAATTCCATTAATTGTGTGGTTGTAATGTTGCTCGATTAATTGTTGATTGTTGTATGATTTTTTGTGTTTACTGCTTTTATGATTGGTTGGTATCTCTCCTCATTCTCATAGTATGATAATACGCCATCCGAGTAGACATGTCCGAATCTAGTGGCATGTTCAAAAAGACACACTTATTGGTTGCAAACTTATTCGAGTAAACATGTCCGAATCTAGTGGCATGTTGAAAAGACATATCTATTTGTTTATGTTAATCGATGTTATTCACTAACGCAAGGAATTGTTTTATTTCTCACTATTATTATTATTATTATTAAATCAAACTGTGAATTACTAGCTCAACATGCATTGTTGAAAAATTATTTTTACGTATATTGCAAGTTGATATTTCAGATGGTTTGAAGTAGAGAACTTAAATTGGACTTTAGGATAATTAATAAAATTAGAACAATTGTTGTATATTTTCTTTTAATATTTAAATTCTCTGTATACAATTGTTTATGAATGAATAAAATTTAAACATTAACACTTAGTATTATTTTAGTGTCTTTGAGCAATGATAAAAATATTGTGGCGCCTCCGCATGTTCCGCTGTTAGGTTGGGGTGTGACAACACCATACGATTAATTTGTCACACTCACTTTAAACATGTTACCAATAACCCGTTTATAACTCGGCAACATGTGTGAATTGTTTTTTAAAATTAGGTTAAACGGGTCATGTTCGGGTTCACCCAAATTTGTGTGTGTGTGTTGTTACGGTTGAAAATTTTTAGACGAATAATGATATGGGTCAGATTCGGGGTGGATATCTCAACCCGGCATGGTTGACACTCTACATATAACTGTATCAGATTATTGGGTTGATATCCGAACATGATCTATGTCATATTCGTGTAAAGAAAAACATCATCTCTACGGCGCACACACCTAAAATCATCTAACTCGAATACGATCCTTTTAACATAGTTATCTAAACATGTCAAACGGGTTTAACAAGTTAGCTCGTAGCGATGGAGTTGTAAATATTTTAATTGGATTAGTGGGTTGTAAGAAAACGGCTTGTAATAAACACGTTGTAAAGTTTATAAGTTGTTGCATTTAAAAATAAACATTTATAACTTAAAAAAAACATAATAAACAAGTTGTAAAGTTTATAAGTTGTCGAATTTAAAAATAAACATTTATAACTTTTAAAGACACGATTTCGTTATATTTTCAACATAGTCGTGCTTTTAGATGGAAAGCCTTTACACATTTAGAGCCATTGCTTTCGCTCTTTTTGTTTCTTGTCGAAGATCATATCCTAATGCCCACAAGTTTTGACTTGTATTTTCTGTTGGCGACTTGGAGTAACTCGGTGTCTAGTCTGTTTGAAAGGCCAAATTATACTTCAGATTTTCTATAGGGAAATCATATCTTAGATTTTCTATTTAAAATTTTATTTAATCGTAAATCCTAGTATGCAGGATACCCCATCTTTTGGATTTGGTTTATATATAAACTTATAAAAGCAATTCTTTGTCTGAAAAATATTTTGTATTAAAAATATTGCCTATGAATATGCACATGAATAAACACAATTTTTGTATGATAATATAAAGTTGGGTCTAAGTTATTCTATAAGGTGGGACGAAAATGAGAAGGATGAGAAAATTTTATAGGAAAAAAATATGATAAAAAATTAATAAAAAAATCATAACTCAAAATTTAATTAAAAAAAACGAAAAAATGTAAAAACAAAAAAATGTTTCCACCGTCTTCCTCATTCACCAAAAAAAAAGACACAGTGTTGAGAAAAAAATATCATTGTTTCTTTCTATATCATTGTGTTTTTTGTTTATTTTCTTCATTGATTTTGTCTTTTTTTCTTGATAAGATGCTATATTACTCAATATTGTGTTATATTTTGTTCGGCATTGTGTTATATTTTGCGACATATTGTGTCTTTTTTTATTTATCATTGTGTTGTTTGTTCATTTTCGGCACTGTGACTTTTTTCTCGGCATTGTGTCTTTTTGATGATTTTTTTGTTTGAACGGGAATGGCGAGAGAAACATTTTGGTTTTTAAATTTTTTTTGTTTTTTGTTTATATTTTTGAGTTATGATTTTTTTATTATTTTTAAAAAATTTTTGTTAAAAGATTCTTTATGTAACAAAAATTCTTCTCATAATTCTCATTTTTGGCTTCCTCTTTATTTTAACTATACCCTTATAAAGTTATAACAATAAAGATTAGCCATAGTTAAATAGCCACCGTAGATTAGAACGACAAAAGTCAAATGCTCAATTAATTTATTCTAGTTGCATTTAGTGCACTGGCTAATGATTTTTCAACTAACTTTTAAAGCTTAAGAATATATATATAATAATATCATAATAGAGGCTTTGTTAAATGCATATTATATCAAATATAGATATAAATACTTTTATTTTTTGCTTAAGAGCTTATACAACCGTTACTCAATTATCATTCTAGTTTTTATTTTTATGTGGGTCAAACTTGATGAAACACCTTAATAGGAGAAACAAAGTTCTAAATGGTGATCCTCATAACATGTTAGAGCTTGTAGAAAGCGACAATCAGAATCGTTTTCAACAGCAAACACCCGACTTTAGTCGTTTCTTGAAAACCTTTAAAACTTGAGTTTCATATGGGTCAAGTATAGGGAAATATTCATCACGCTAAAATGTGTGGATTGGGTTAAGTTTAATCTTAACAAAGTAAATTAAATTACCTTTCAAGAAGGAAGAAGAAGGTAGAAACTACTGGAACAAAAAAGATGTATAAAAGGAATAAATATATCAAAACATGTGACAGAAGTTAATATCATACAAAAGCATAAGACAAATGGATTTGAAAGACGGTACGCATATGAGGACATATAAGGTGCAATCACACGTGGGTTAAAAATAGTGATTCAGGGATGCTTAAAGAAGTTGTACCCAAAACATGAAAAATGATACAAATTAGCTACACTGAGATTTGTCTCACACAACATTTGCTTCTAATGTCTTGCTAGTAAGGCTGAGGGGTGTGGGGGGCGCGAGTGGGGGCGCCAGCCAATAATATTGTGACGTGTGGCAGAGAGAGAAACTTGATAAGATGGGTGTTGGTTGTGGTGCTCGCGCCCCGGGCCATGGTGTGGAGGGGCGCGAGAGGGGGCGCGAGCGGTTTTTTTTTATTTTTTTATAAATGTATTAAAAAAACGTATTATTAAAAAAACTCATAAATTATTTAAAAAAACACACATTAATTAAAAAAACACATAAATTATTTAAAAAAACACACATTAACAATTTAACGTTTTTGCTAGTAAATTTATTAGACAGAATTACAAAGATTGTCCTTTATGTTTGTAACAAATTTCACTCATTGTCCTTTATTTTTAAAATTTCACTCATGTTACATCTTTTGTTCTTTGGCCATAACCCATTTAATTTTTTCCATTAAATCTAGCCATGTGCTTTACACATAAGGGTAAATTGGTCATTTCACCATTTAATTAAAAACAAAACCTTTCAATTATTAAAAATTATTCTATTAAATTAAAACACCAACACCACTACCAATAATTTAATAATTAAAACCAATTTGTGTTCCACTTGTCTTCTCCGATGACAACCAAAACCAGAAAACCACCAACACCACTGCCACCAAGTTGCAACTCCGGCTCTATTTTTATGCATTTCACCATTTAATTATGCATCCCAAGCCTCCTTAAACTATTATTTTAACTGGATTCCCAAGCCCAACGGCTCTTCACGCATTCCCAAGCCCCCTTTACGCCTCTTCCCTCCCGCTACCCCTCTTGCGCCTGCGTTGTTTTTCGTGCTCGCGCCCCTCTCGCACCCCTCTCGCGCCTCGGTGGTGTGGTGCTCGCGCCCCGGGGCGCGTGCGGCTGGCCTCACGCGCCCTTTCTCGCGCTCCACACCCCTCAGCCTAAGCTTATGTTTTAAGATGAAAAAGAAATACTTGAATACCAAGACTATAGATCTAATGTTGTAGGTTAACTAGATAATTTTGGCTCTAATTCATTCTTTTCATACCCTCATTTCCGGCTTTTTCCGTACATGATTATTCCCTTTGGCATTATGTGCACAAACAACGATGGTTTTAGTTTTATTTATGGCATATTGTAAAAGATGCTATGGTATCATCAGTTATTTATTTTGAGCATGGATGACTTCTCATCCACAAAAAGATATTTAAGTTAGTTGTTAAAAGGTATATAAAATACACTTTTAGTGGGAAAAAAAACATGTTTTTGAAAGGCAGTAATTCATTAAAGGATAAGGATTAGCAAGTTAATTGCTGCCCCAACCAAACACCACATAATATCAGTCTATCATAAAATATTAGAGTTACATAAGTTTGATGTTGTGTTTTTGATTCAAAGAGAAGATAAATACTTGACGTTGTTATAAAATTTGTTTGGACAAACTTCCTTGGCTTTGAAGTCCCATTCATTTCGCATTCTCAAAATACACTACAAAGTAGTAAAAAAAATATCAAGTAATAGCTTACTCTTCTTGTTTATTTTGAAACCAAAAGCCGATGGATCACGAGTATTACAATATGGTCCAAGGACTCGGTGTGAGAAAGACACTAGACAAAGAGGAAACAAAATGTGGATGTCATTCAAACCATCGTTCATCGCCCTCCACCACCATTTAGCAAGAAGAGTTATGCTCACCGTTCAAAACCCAAAGCATATGAAAACTATGTTGTAAATTAACGAGTCCTTAAGTATAAACAAATAAGCTATAGTGATTTGGTTAAACATCAGATTAGATGAAAAAAACAAAGATTAGATGAAAAAGCATAGCTTGGTTTGGTATGGATCAAAATGGCAACCGACGTCTTAAAAATATTTTGAACCTTGCAAACTAGAACCAATCATGCAGTTAACTCAAGATTAAATAAGGATGATTTAGGGTTAAAAAATATGACTATAAATAATTGTAGGTCAGTTAAATATATATATTTGATTCATTAAAAAAATTGTTGTATCTGGTATACACGCAAAACTAAAGGCACACGATTCAACCTCGTAAACTTTTACATATTCTAATTCCCACATGAATAATTATGTTACAGTCACACATTTGCATTAACTTCACTTTTTATAAAACCCGAGGAAAAGCATGAAGCAAACCTCAAATTTAGGAAATTATATTATACAATAAGTTATACTTCTAAAATTTTGTGATATTAATATTAAAATTCATAAAATTTAACAATGAAATAAAAATCTAAAGAGTACCGTTCAAATAGTGGACGAGACTTAACTTATTAACTGAGATGACAGTTTTAAGAAATAGTCAGGCTTCTTAAAAAGTCCATTATTATGTGAAAAGTTGTAACATGAAAGATTCATATTAAAGACGCTTTGTCTCTCATATATATAAGATTTGACAATGGTAAATGTCCAAATTGACTTTGGTATTGAGTTAGTGTCGGCAAATCACATTTTAACATTGTGACTTTGAGCTAAAACGACCGGTGATAAATCTATGTTTTGTCAAAAATACCACATCTGTCATATAATAGCGCGGTCCAATAAATCTTTGGATATGGAGGGCATAATGAGATCAAGAAAGTTTGGGTTGCTATCTTCATGGCAACACTTTGGAAAATCAATAAAATGGTGTCTAATTTTAAAGTTGTGGAAGAAATTAACGAAAGCTCTTTTCTGTGTTGTAAATACATCAAAATTAAAATGTATAATTTAGAGCATTCTCATACAATCCCTCATATTATGTGAGGGGTGTTTTTATAATTTAGAGAGTGATTCAGGGTGTTGTAAATGAAGAGTTTTTATATTTTAGAAAAAGTAAAGATTTTTCTGTATATTTGAAAAGTTACTGTTCATCCTCTATAATTTTATAATATATTTTGAAAGTGGTTGTGAGTGAAGGAAAGATAATAGGTAACGATAAAAAGTATAAAAAGTATTATTTAATTAAAATGAAGAGAGAAAATAAAGTGAGTTTTAGTTTAATTTTTGGTTTGAAGATAGATGGTGGGATCAGAATGCTCTTAGAATAGTTGTTGCAATTAGGACATCGGTGATACAAATACTCACACACAATCAAATTGCAAAAATAAATTAAAACGAGTCATACATATTTATGTGGTTCGCGGTCTAAATGATCTACGGCCACAAACCGCAAAAAGGTCCTTTTTTTATGGCTTATGATCTTTCTCTTATGACAAGAGATTGCAAATTTACTAGAACAATGATATAAAAATATACATAAAGACTAGTTTAAGGTTTACATCTTGTATAACAAAAAACATAAAACATGTATTTACCGATAGGGGAAAGTGAATACGATGCTGTTAGCCGTCTAACCTTATGCGTAAAACCCATTAAAACTAAGTAGTTTTAATTAAAAAAAATAATTTTGATTTTGTTCATGTTCAAATAATCCAAATGAAAAGAAAAAAAACCCTAAATACTGAAAAAGAAATGAAACCACATTCTTGCTTGTTGGTTTCTTCAACCCCTACAACCTGCAAATCCTTAGTCAATAACGTTTTAATCAATTAAATATTACTTTTGAAATTGCTAAATTGAATAAACATATGAATCCGTTGGCTTCCTAATGCAATAGGTTTTTCAATTAAAGTATTTAATTTGCCCATAATGAATATGTTGAGTTCTTATCAAAAGGAAGAACAGTAAGATAGTGAGTGTATTTTTAGGGGAAGAACGAACAGGGTTCTTTTCTCCATCAATTTTTAGGAATATCACTATTAAACATAGTATATAAAACCTTAATAAGGTAAATATAAGAATAGGAAAGGATAATTTCTAAATATATTACATTTAATTTTTAAGTTGATAAATACGAAGTCCAATTATTTTCCAGGTTATATTAAAATTTACAAGTGACGTACCAATGTGGTGTAGTGGTAGAAAATATAAGTTTCTCAATGGAGACCCAATTTCCATTCTCACTTACAACACTTTAGGTGAAATATGGGTGGCTCAATGAAGAAAGACTCAGATATTTGTAATCTCTAGTTCGATTCTAAGGGCATCTGGGTTTTACCATCAGTGGGTCTTCGGGCGGGTGGGTTTTCTTGGGAACTGTAGATAACTTGGAGGCGCTCAAGAACTCCGTATGACTAGAATGGGCCAACGGGTGGTGGTCTTTTACCATTAGGTCACCCCATACAAAGTAACTAGGCAATTTCCTGTTTGCTGACCGTTAAAAAATCGTAAAATTGAATATGAAAAGAAAACGCAAAATATGTAGGCATAAAGGGCCAAAAAGGTAAATATCATGAGGGCAGTAGCCAAGGTTTCATGGAGCATCTTCTTAAAACCGATGCGTAATTCAAGAACGGAATCTTTTGCAAACATTTTCCCGCTAAAAACCATCTCTCACATTATTAGTCTAATTATTAGTATGATTTTTAGAATGTTCAAACTTTCTTTTTTCTTTTTTATATTTAGATAATCACATTATTTAAAATGGAGAGTTCTGTTGTCATATTCTGATAAGATTATGTTGTCTAAACTGGAGGTGGCAAGTAAACCGGTTAACCGAACCGATCTGAAAACTAAACGGAAACCGAACCGGTTTGAAACCGATTTTGTAGAAACCGGTTTGGAACCAATTGAAATCGTAGGTTCGGAACCGGTTTGTATTTTTCTCCACCAAAACCGGTTAACCGAACCGAAACCGGCCGAAACCGATCAAAATCCGAACCGAAACCAATCGTAACATGGTAAGAAACCGGTTTCAACGTGAACCAAAACCGATCATAAACCGGTTTTGACTTTTGTTGACCAAACCGAACCGATTTTAACTCAAACCGGTTTTGAGTTTTAAACCAGTTTGTGCACCTCTAGTCTAAACTAGAGGTGGGCAAATAACCCGGTTAACTGAATCGACTCGAAACTGACCCGAAACCGAGCCGGTTTGAAACCGATTATATAGAAACCGGTTTGGAACCAATTGAAACCGTAGGTTTAGAACCGGTTTGTAATTTTCTCCACCAAAATCGATTCCAAACGGGTTAACCGAACCGAAACCGGCCAAAACCGAGCAAAAACCGGTCAAACCCCGAACCGAAACCGACCAAAACCCGAACCAAAACCAATCGTAACATTGTAAGAAACCGGTTTCAACCCGAACCAAAACCGATCATTAACCGGTTTTGACTTTAGTTGACCAAACCGAACCGGTTTTAACCCAAACCGGTTTCGAGTTTTAAACCGGTTTGTGCACCTCTAGTCTAAACTGGGTCCACACTGGTTTTAGAGTTTGGCTTGAAAGTTCCTCCAAGAAATGCCACTTGACAGTCATGCCGCTATAAACCATCTCTCACATTATTAATCCAGTTAGTCCAATTATTTAATTATTTATTTACATTTTATAGTAACAAAAGAAGTATTTTACTATTTTATAACTACCAAGAGTGTCACTGGTATTATAGTATGCCACTTATACATTTTGTACCTGATAAACTAAAACGTGAAATTTTTTCATATTAAATTAATGAAATTTAATTACCGTTAGGTGGCATTGCACGTACCAAATCGTTAAAATGACATTTTTTTATAAGTAAATTAGAAACAAAGCTTTAAATCATAAACATCCAAAAACAACATATGGAAAATATGAGACTAAAAACATTCAAACATATAACATCTAAGAACATTTAAAGTTAATGCCTCAAGAGGGAAAGAAGAAAACAATCTAATCAATCATCCTTATGGTATGCTTGTGTTTGCGACAACAAATGAGCCTTCATTTAATAAAACGTGAGTATCAATCACATGACTAAAAGAAGATATCAGGCGGTTCTCATTCTTATTGGTGAAGAACAGAGGGAATGAGTGAAAAGATTGATGTAATTTGGTTTTTTGATGACCGTAACTAGGTGCGGTGCATAGCACTTTGTTGTTTCTTATTTTGCTGTTTGTAACTGTTTTGTAGCTAGCTGCTTTGCTAGTCCCCTGCTGTTTTAATAAAGCTGACCATTCAACATAAACATAACATCTAATATTGTTATGATGAAAAAAAAAACCAGTGATTCACCGTTTGATTCAGTCAAAACTTTTTCATAAAATTATTTTAGTTTTTTCATCACAAAAATAGTACAGTATAAAAAGTGAACATGATTTTAAAAAAATAATTGTAAGAATTTATTATAAGCTATGTGAACTATTTTGATGAAGAAAAGTAAAGAATGAAAAAGTAATTTCATGGAAATTTTTTTCAAATACAATTGCTAGAAAACAAAGAAGTGAAAAAAAAATTTAACCCGAAAATAATTGGGCCTGGCCCAGAATAACGCAAACTAAGCCTGGCCCAGATTAACACGAGCTAGGCCCGACTGAAGATTGAGGGCTGATGACATGTTTGGAAACAACTTATTGATTTATTGGTTTTTTTAAAAACCAATAAGTTAAAAAAATGTTTGATAATCACAATAATCATTTTTATTTTAACTTTTTGAAAAGGTTAAAAAGCTGTTTTTTAAAAGTCCAATATTCTCGTTTTTTAAATAACTTTTTAACAAGTCAATAAGTTAATAAGTTGTTTTCATACTCAATCCCAAACATGCCCTTAGTCACAGAATTGGTATACAGGCGAGTACATAAAATGAATCCAGTTTATAGGTAAACACTCAACTTTTAATGTTATAGTAATTTGCTTTCTACTTTCTCCTTATCTATCAACAATATATATTCTTCTTTCAAATAACATGATATATTCTCTTTATAACATGATATTTCTTCTTTTTATTCATGACATATATATGTGTTAGAAAATAATTTTGATTCTCTTTATAGGTGATAATGGTAGATCTCTGAGCCTTTTCATGCTAAACGTAAATGAAAAGACGGTTGCACTTGAGGCTTCATGACATACTTGACAAGTGAGCAGATGAGCACATGGTTAATTGGTAAATTTTGATAAATAGATTGTTAGCTATTTTCATTGTAATTGTTAAAAGTTGATGTTCAAAAAATCATAAAACGAAAACTGAATATATGATGGCAAGTGGACTATTAGGCACAAAATAATTTGTTTGACTATATTTAGTTGAAACGTATCGTACTTTATTTGTTAAACGCTTCCACACAAAAACAAATTATTTGAAAAAAAACATGAATAATTCATACATCTTGAATACAGACGTAACGCTCAAAGAACTAATTAATTATGATTTTTGAAACCAAAATTTATCAATAACCAGCATTAAGGATGATTTGCAATAAGTTGCAAGTTAATAATTAATTAATTAATGGACAAATTGTAATTATTAACTAAAAGAAACAACTAAACAAGAGGCCACATTTAACCCGTGCATGCTTTCCATACGTCCATTCATTTTAAAATATATCAATGATATAATTAAATCCCCCAAAACATCTGTTCTTATGTCTTTAGATCATTTACATATTTCAATTGGTTCAAAATTTCTTCCGAAAGAAAGAAACTGATCATCGATTTGTTCATTCAAATGTGTTAAATTACATGTAAGCATTTATGTACGTATGAACGTTTTGGTTGTTTGTTTTCATAATCTGTATGCGATTCATTCGTCAAAGATTCTTGGTATTTGTATTACATGTGATATGATGTTCCAACTATAATGGAGATGTTACCAGACTAAACAAGTTATGATTTACATATGAATAAGACGGATTATTTGTATACTAATTATTGTTCTTTTTGTGTAATATGGTTTTGTTTGAACAGAATTAATTATCTTTGTTCGTATCAGAAAATATATTAAAGAAGGCTTCTTAGCACCTCAAGCCTTTATTTATATTTGATTGTTGAGAGATGGCCCAGGTACGAGGTTTTAACTATGTTTCTAACTTTTTTTTTCTTTCCCGCTTTTGTGAGGAATGTCCACCTCAAATATGACCCGCATGTCTCGAACGTAGTGTTTGTGGATGAGATGAGAACTATGTAGTTAAACTTACTTAAGATGGAGCAACCCATGATAGGTGACCTCGTATGAAGTTTCCATTCACACGTTTAAAAAAATAAACTTGCAAGCTTGGTTGGTATGAGGGACCAAATGTTACAAATGATATTCGAGCCATTGTTGTGTTTACACGGTGATGAAGGGACAAACCTCATTAACGATGATGAGTTTTATGGGGTGTTTGTTACACGTTAGACGAATCCTACATCGTTCTATAATGTCAACAGGATAAATACTAAATACAAGGAATATCCCATCTTAAATATCACCAACACGTATGTTGTTGGCGTATTAATTGGCTAGATGAAAGCAGAATTCCACAATTAAACGTGTTTGGGTCAGAGCAATCCATAAACAGATAAACTTTTGGAAAGTTGTAGCCAACAACAAAGCCCTAAAAACAACTAGTGGGCAAAATAGATAATGCTAGTACGCAAGCTAAATGCTACAAGTGATATATGATTTACGATGGTCGGGCAAACAAAATCGAGGAAGTTGGTCTCAAGGGTGTTTGTGACACCTTATGCAAATCTATTTGTTTTGTTGTATATGTTCATAGGAGAGAGACCAGGCATTAAGATATATGTATACCATGTTTTGTCTATATATTTGTAATATAATTAACTAACATAGCCACTTTTGAAATCCATTCATAGGAAGGCCAAAAGGTGAGCTTGTATGTGTATGATTTAAGCCAAGGTCTGGGTAAGCAGGTCTCAAGTTCCTTTTGCGGGAAGCCAATTGAAGGAATATGGTATACACCATTCCCTATCTAACCTTACTCTTTCAAGGATTTGACCCCGCGTCACTTTTGTAAAGGGGAAACACGGTGAAGAATCTAACATATATATATTTTTGAAACACAGGCACACAGGAGTAGTTTTATATGGCAACGAATATTATCTCGCTGGTGGCATACAAATAACTCCTGTTGGGACGGCGCCGTATGGGCCTCCACTCCGAGTGATTGATCTTGGTGTCACCAAGGTTCAAAAGGATGCGTTCGAATCATATTTGAAAGAGAGAAGCCCACACTACACTCAAGAAACATATGATATATGGAAGCACAATTGCAATAACTTTAGCAATGAAGTTGTCAAGTATCTTGTTGGAACCACCATCCCAGAATACATTCTCAACCTCCCTAATGAAGTCCAAGACAGCCCTCTAGCCCCACTTATGAGTAAGTTATATATATTATTCTTTTTCTTTCTTTTTTTTTAATATTTGGTTATGGTATTTGCATCACTTCTAAGTAACAAAAAATTCTAGATAAAACATATTAGTTTTTGGTTCTAAAATGATTCAAACTGATATAAAAAGAAAACAAACCGCATTCCTGTGTTTGCATTGCAGTGCCACTAATACATAATATGGAGGATACATTGAGGGAAGGTGGAGTCCCACAAGGTCTTCAGTTCCTACCATTAAGCACCAAAAGTCAACCTTCCGAGTCAAAGGCACTGCAACCGGCGGTTGATCCTCAGGGAAAGCCTAGAAGTGTGGTGCAAGAAGAGATCGCCAAGGAGTATGCTGCAATCAGGGCGGAGGGAACTTTGGGCCCGAGTGAGGCTGCAACTCTTGCAATCAAGAACGTGATGCAAAGATACGACCCGTTGAATCCACCTAAAAGTTAACTTTAGTCTTCTGAAAAAATGATTGGTTTTGTTGCTGATTTGTGTTGTTTTGGAAGCATTGTGACTGCATGCACCATACCATTTTAATATTTTTCTTCATGTACATGAAAATAAGAACATTTTAACTTTAAATCTATACCTTTTGTTCTGTTCTTGTGGGATGATGAAGTTTCATATTTTGATTGAAAAAACCCATTTTCTAAAATGATTATGTCGAGATAAACAAACATTGTATTATTTGCACCTTACAAGGGCATGATAAGATAAAACACTCGTTACTTCGTAGCCTCACCATAGAGGGAGGAGGTTCCCTCTATGACCACCATCAAGAGTGAGAACAAGACTCGGTCCACAAAATTCATTTTATGTGGTTGTATCGCTACTTAAGAAAATACAATTACAAAGAAAGCCGTATTTTTCATATCTGCAAAAGCATCAAATAAAGCATTGCAGTAGAAATATAATCATCCTATAATTTACAAATTTTGATTTAGGGGACATAATTAATCATCAAATAGTCAAATACCAATGACCCAAAACAGTATTCCTGTTAAAATAACATGCCACTTACTAGCTACCATGAAGCTTACTAGCTTAATGTAAATGCACTTAAATTTATCAATTACGGGAAAATTTTTAACGTATGCAATAACATATACAAAAATCTCTATAGATATTTCAAACTTTTAAAACCATCTAATGTGCCTTAACAAACAAATAAGCTGTTCATATGATGCCAGTAATCTGACATAATCACAATGTGTCAGATTCAATACATTTTCAACAAAAACAGAGTAACCACAAAAGGACTCTCAAAAGCTTATTCTAACGACTAAACAAACGTTTTTTTCCCCAAAAACCAGAGATTCTGCAGCCACCTCAATTATACAGCTCAATCGAAAGTACTTACTTGAGAGAAACATCAACTTCTACAAAAGATTCTGTCAATATTATGTCTTTAGAATTCTCCGCTTTCGGGTGATCACGAGAATTAATCTTCAACCTCACATGTAAAGGTCTCAAAAACACAAACTCTTCAGGCAGTTTCTTTGATGTTTGATAGAATCTGTGCACACACGTCTGTTTGCAAATTATCTTTCCCGCTCGGGTTTAAGATGTTGACCAATCTAGTCAACTGCTGCTCCTTAGAAGCGTTGGTTCCATTTTGTAATCTTAAGTACAATGCAGCATTGATAATAACCTGTGAAAACACAAAACATTTCAGCTATTAAAATAAATATTTAGGTAAACCAGAAACTGTTAAGACGGACATGCATGTAGATAAGCATACCTCACTTGTTCCTGGACTAGTGTTGACAGCACAATCTATGATTATTTTTCCATCTTGCAATTTTGTGTCAGAAGTCTTGTCCTCTTCGGTGTTGACTTCTTTTTGAGTCAATGATGCCAGGTCATCCAACTCATCAAACCACTGTTGAGCAACGCCAACCTTTTCTGTAGATTCAGCTTGATTACTCGCTACTAAAGTTTCAGTAGCGGTGCCTCTTGTCTGCCGCCATATACAGCCATCATCTAGTGGTTCCACAAGCTCGGTATCTTCAGGGATTTCTACACTAATCTTTATGTCTATTCTACCTGTTTTATATAGTCAAATCACAATGTTATTAATATTATAACTCATTACTCATTTATTGGTTATATTATCGTACTAAAATTACCTGGTAACAAAGTGAAATGCTGAATATGGTCAATGTGAACTCCCGGGACACCAAAACCACTGTGACATCAGACGCAAATTTACATGAGTGCCCTTGTGAAAACCTCATATTTACAGAAACGGGAATGAAACAGGAGATAAGAAGAATACTCACGCGGCATAAGTTGATTCCATAGGGGAAACCAGCCAGTATGGTAATCCAAGTACTCCAAAGTTTGAAAAGTCAAAGCTACTCATTGACTTGGATTTTTTGTTGTATTTCAGTACCACCTGACCATCTAAGTATTCCCGTTGTTTAGAAAATTATTACGGTGTAGTTCTTCAGTAAAAGAATAGGCATTGCTTACACTTTAAAGTATATTCTAGATGTGGCATAATGGATGTGTTGAGTATATACACGGATCTAATTACTGCTTTAAGGTAAAAACTTATTTTAAGAAAAAACTTAACAAGTAAACATTTTGATATAGAAATACAGGTAAAATATGCCACCTCTAGTATATACTGAAGTTATCTACCATATATTTTACCTGAGTCACAAATTACTATATTATCCTGAAAAGCTGTCACTGAAGAGAAATCATTGGCAATATTTTGTGGAAGGCTGTTGGATGGTATTTGCTTCAGAAGTGAAGATTTCTCCAAGATCAACGGTCCGCAAATCTCTAAAATATTTGCAGAACCTTCATGGTGTAAACAAATAGTCATTACCAAAAGCTAATTATTAATTGGTAAAATTTGAAATATAAAAAGAGCATTACAAAGATGAAGAAAGAGAACCTTTGACAACTTCTTTAATAAGACCAGATGACAGATCCATGATCCATAAAGTATCCAAACTGCATTAAAAGTTGAGTATGACATTTTAACATATAGAACTTGAAACTTCAACAAATATTCAAATCCAAATTCAGAGATGGATAGATGATAAAGTTCACGAAACCAACACCTGCGGTTGAGGATAAAAAGATCATTTTCCAATGACTTCAGCAGATGCCAAGGGTAAAAAAGTAAATTCGGATCAACTTCCTCAGAATTTGAAGAAACAGCTTTTGTACTCCAGAGTTTATCGATGATCCAGCTCAGCATGCCACTTTTTGTCTTGTGACCATTAGGTTTGGGATAGAATGTCTCAACGGTCCTACTGTCCATATCAGCCCGCCTTATAGCATGGTTCTAAATGATATAAAACGGGTTAGAACCTAAAAAAATTTAGTATATACAGCTAAAACTTAAAACAGAACTCTTGAACGTCCTGTTATAACACATACCTCTGAGTCAACAAAATACAGGCAGTTCTCAGAATCATGATAAAACAAAGCAGCAGGACGCATTATCTTACAAGATTCAAATTCTCCATCCTCAAATCCGGGAGACGATCCAATCTGAAAAGAAGAAGCATTATTAATAAAAGCTTTCAGCAGACAATGTCAAATCGGAATGCGAGTTGCACATGGAATTCCTTACATACAGAATCTAAGATATTTCCACTGCCATCAAACACAATTATACGATGGTGATTAATGTCAGAAAGGAACAACCGTTCATCAACTTCATCAACCTCGATGCACCCTGCAAATTGTATCATTACAACATAAGCCAACAATTCTTTAAATAGATTTAATATGAATTCAAATATTAAATAGTATTCACCATACAAAATTGTGATAAAACTTAAAAACAATTTGTAGAAGAATATTATGCCTCAACTGCCATACTTGGGAAATAAAGCAATAAATTCTGTAATGGCAAGCATAGATGCGGTTCCTTGAAAGCATCAAGTGGCTTTACCCATGTGCCTCTGAGATTATGCAGCAATCCTGGCTTTTGTTTTGGTTGTACAATTAAATCCTTGATGGCTGCAGGTGTTGTTTCACAGAAAAATAAATAAGAAAAATGACAAACATGATTCATAAGATTAATTCACTGATCTTTGTATTAAATATCACAAAAAAGTAGCAATTACGGGTGATGGACTGATGGGCATCATTACTTCCAAGTTTACGTGCATTTGGATTGGTGACACAGAGTAATACAACAGATAATATGATATGAACAAAAACAATGATAACGGAAAATAGTAATAACAAACATGGAAGAACAGAGGAGTAGGCTTACATGTCTCAAGAATATCCAATTCTACATCCTTTTCATGCAAGAGTAAAGAGCCATCTGTTATGTTGTGGTCTCCGATCCATCTTGGGTCGGGTCCGGTTTAGACGAATAGACAGAATTAGGAGATTAAGCTGTTTGAGTTTTGGCCAAGCCCAAAAGCTCTAATCAAGCCCAGTTTAGTTAAAGGGTTAAACCCTAATTGTCTAGTCTATATATTCTCTCCTGTACTTGTAAGTTTGTATCACTCAATAATAAGAAAACCCTAGTTATAGACAGTGGACGTAGGTCATACACCGTGACCGAACCACTTAAATCCTTGTGTCTCTTTCGTTTATTCTTTCGGTTTTACTTTTGTATTCGTGTTTGTGTGTGACTCCGAACCTAACAATTGGTATCAGAGCCTGGTTCTCGATTATACACACAGTTCAGCCGCCGCTGCTCCGCTGCTACAGTTCCACCGCCGCTGCTACAGTACCGCTGCCCGCTGCTACAGTACCGCCGCCGCTACAGTACCGCGCCGCCGCTACAGTACCGCCGCCGCTGCTACAGTTCCGCCGCCGCTGATTAGGGTTCCGCAGCTGCTGGTTCGTTTTTTCTGATCAGTTTCCAGTCCTTTTATTCCTTGGGTAGTTTGGTTGTTTGCTGTAATCAAAACTCAGTTTGGATAATGGCTGAGGACGGAAAGATCAAGATTGAGAAGTTTGATGGTCAGGATTTTGGATGGTGGAAAATGCAAATTGAGGATTTGCTATGTCAGAAAGACTTAATGGAAGCACTAGAAGAGAGGAAACCGGAAAGTATGAAAGATGATGAGTGGAAGGTACTTGACAGAAAAGCCATAGCTGTTATTAGACTCTCACTAGCTAAGAATGTGGCATTCAATATTGTAAATGAAACTACCACGTATGGTCTTATGAAAGCCTTGTCAAATATGTATGAAAAGCCTTCTACGTCAAACAAGGTATTTCTGATTAGACAGCTAGTTAACACCAGAATGAAGGAAGGGGCATCTGTTACCTCTCATGTTAATGACTTCAACACTATTATTTCTCGTTTGTCTTCTGTTGATATCAAGTTTGATGATGAAGTTCAAGCGTTACTCTTGTTATCCTCGTTACCTGAAAGTTGGTCAGGGACTGTTACTGCAGTTAGTAGTTCTTCTGGGAATACTAAGCTTACTTTTGAAGGAGTCCGGGATTTGATTTTAGGGGAGGACATAAGAAGAAGGAATTCTGGTGAGACATCTAGTTCTATATTGAGCACCGAAGGGAGAGGTAGGAGAAGAGAGAAAGGTAATGGCAGGGGTAGGTCAAAGTCTAGAAGAAGAAGTCAGTCAAAGCCCAGAAAAGACATTGAGTGTTGGAATTGCAAAGAAATGGGGCATTTCAGAAACCAATGCCCTAACCCCTCAATTTCAAAAGAAAAGAAAGAATCTAAGAAGGAAGTTAATCTGGCCACCGGTTCAGATGATTCAGAAGGTTCAGAAGAGACTCTTATCTGCTGTGTTGAAGAATCAACAGATTCATGGATTATGGATTCTGGTGCATCTTTTCATGCCACTTATAGCACGAAGAAGATGAAGAATCTCCGAACAGGTAATTTTGGTAAAGTTCGTTTGGCTAATAATCATGCTGTTGATATCACGGGGATGGGGGATATTGAACTAAAAACTTCATTGGGCACCTCATGGACTCTAAAGGATGTTCGGGTCGTTCCTAGCCTTAGAAGAAAGCTAATTTCTGTTGGGCAGTTAGATGACCAAGGATATGATGTTATGTTTGGTGGGGGTCAATGGAAAGTTGTGAAAGGGAATCTTGTGATCGCCAGAGGTAAAAAGAAGGGCACTTTATACATGGTTGAAATTCCAGCTGATGGGGTAAATGCAGTGACCAGTGGACCGAGTCAGTCTAGTTTGTGGCATCAACGACTCGGCCACATGAGTGAAAAAGGGATGAAAATGCTCGTTGCTAGAGGAAAAATTCCAGAACTGAAGAAGGTTGAATCTGAATTTTGTGAACCATGTGTTTTCGGTAAAAAGAAGAAAGTATCTTTTGTGAAGACCGGAAAACAACCGAAAGCTCAGAAATTGGAGCTTATTCACTCTGATGTCTATGGACCAACTTCAGTCTCTTCTTTGGGAGGATCGCACTATTATGTCACCTTCATTGATGATTCGACACGCAAGGTATGGGTTTACTTTCTTAAAAATAAATCTGATGTTTTTGATACTTTTAAGAAATGGAAAACTGCTGTTGAATTGGAAACTGATTTGAAGGTGAAATGCTTGAAGTCGGATAACGGTGGTGAATACGTTAGCAAAAAATTCCGTGATTATTGTGAAGAGTACGGTATTCGGATGATCTTTACAGTCCCTGGCACTCCTCAACAAAATGGAGTGG
The DNA here is from genome assembly GCF_021521415.1 of Bidens hawaiensis. NCBI lineage: Eukaryota > Viridiplantae > Streptophyta > Magnoliopsida > Asterales > Asteraceae > Bidens > Bidens hawaiensis. The sequence continues at coordinate 105,567 of NW_027496849.1, read as the reverse complement.
CAGAACGAATGAACAGGACGTTAAATGAAAGGGCAAGAAGTATGAGACTTAATGCCGGGCTTCCAAAGACGTTCTGGGCAGATGCAGTTAACACTGCAGCTTATTTAATTAACCGGGGATTGTCAGTACCGTTGGGTTTCAAGACACCAGAAGAAGAGTGGAAAGGTAAAGCTGCAGATTATAAGCATTTGAAAGTCTTTGGGTGTAGCGCTTATGATCTAGTGAAAAATGACAAGCTTGATGCTAAAGCTAAAAAATATGTTTTCATTGGATATGGGTCAAACGAAATGGGCTACAGGCTTTGGGATTTAGAAAGCAGAAAAGTAGTCAGAAGCAAGCATGCAACTTTTAATGAGGCTGAGTTATACAAAGATAGAAACACTTCAAAATCAAGGGTTCAGAAAGAGCAGGTTGAATATGAAATTGATGCTCAGAAAAAGACAGTTGAGTCAGCTACCGAACCCGAGACAGAAACTGAAGAAACCACAGTTCCTGAATTTGAAGATGATGATATTGGTGGAAATGAAGAGTCAGAGGGAGTCTCTGACAGTGGGAGTTCAGAGTCTGAGGATGAACAGTCTCCACAAGAACCTGACCCGCCTCAGCACTGGGTTAGGAGGTCCACCAGAGTTTCTAAACAGCCGGTACGTTACAAACCTTCAGTTAATTATCTCCTTTTAACTGAAAATGGTGAGCCAGAGAGTTATTATGAAGCACTTAAGTTGAAAGATTCGCTTCAGTGGGAGCATGCTATGAAGGAGGAGATGAACTCTTTGAGTAAAAACCAGACATGGGTTTTAACCAAGTTTCCACCAGATAAAAGAGTTCGACAGAATAAATGGGTCTATAGAGTCAAGGAAGAACATGATGGGTCTAAACGATACAAAGCTCGTTTAGTGGTCAAGGGTTTCCAGCAAAAGAAGGGAATTGATTATAATGAAATATTCTCTCCAGTTGTGAAGATGACCACCATCAGATTGATCTTAAGTATTGTTGCTGCAGAAAATTTACATCTAGAGCAATTAGATGTTAAGACAGCATTTTTACATGGTGATCTTGACGAGGAGATCTATATGGCACAACCTGAGGGATTTCAGGTTGCCGGGAAAGAAAAATGGGTCTGCAAATTGAAGAAAAGCTTGTATGGTCTGAAGCAGGCACCTAGGCAATGGTACCTAACGTTTGATGATTTTATGGTGAGAACTGGGTACAAGAAATGCGAGGCCGACCATTGCTGCTACTTAAAGAAGTTTAAAGGCTCATATATCATTCTACTTCTTTATGTAGATGATATGTTAATTGCAGGATCTGATATGAAGGAGATTCGCAAGTTGAAGAAACAGTTGTCTGATGAATTTGAGATGAAAGATCTTGGTCCAGCCAAACAGATTTTGGGGATGAGTATATCCAGAAAGAAAGATGGCTCCATAACACTATCCCAAGAGAAATACATAGGGAAAGTGTTAGAAAGATTCAGGATGAATGATGAGAAGACTAAACCGAGAAACACACCTTTGGGAAGTCATTTCAAACTTACCAAAGACCAGTCTCCCAGAACAGAGGAAGAAAGAACAGAGATGGCTAAAGTTCCGTATGCATCTGCTGTTGGCAGTCTCATGTACGCCATGGTTTGTACACGGCCAGACATTGCTCATGCTGTCGGGGTAGTTAGTCGTTTTATGTCGGATCCGGGAAAGGAACATTGGGAAGCGGTGAAATGGTTACTCAGATACTTAAAGGGTACTTCCAGTTTGGGGTTATGTTTTAAGGGGAAGGATACAATTCTCAGGGGTTATTCAGATGCTGATCTGGGTGGATGTAAGAAGACGTTTAAAAGCACTACTGGTTATGTTTTCACAGTTGGGGGAACAGCAGTATGTTGGATGTCCAGACTTCAGAAAAGTGTTGCTTTATCAACCACTGAGGCAGAATATATGGCAGCAGCCGAAGCAAGTAAAGAATTAGTATGGTTGAGAACTTTTCTTGAAGAGTTGGGAAAGAAACAGGCAGAGTTCTTCTTATATTGTGACAATGAGAGTGCAGTGAAACTTGCGAAGAATCCAGTCTATCATTCGAAGACTAAGCACATCGGGAGGAGATATCACTTTGTCAGAGATTTGATCAGTGATGGTGTTTTCAGTTTGAAAAATATCTCAGGTGCTAAGAATCCAGCAGATATGTTCACCAAGCCGGTGATACTGGATAAGCTGAAGCTGTGCAGAGCTTCAGCAGGCCTTCAGGAATAATGTTGAGAAGGCGAAGGGTAACTAGGAGGTGCAAAACCAGATGGGTTTTATTTTACATGTACAAGGCAATGCAGGTGAAGACATTTTACGTCTCCAAATGGGAGCAGGTTGAAAAGTTTGACGCATCCAAGTGGTGGTTTAGAGAAGATGTCTCGAAGCCCAAGTGGGAGATTGTTATGTTGTGGTCTCCGATCCATCTTGGGTCGGGTCCGGTTTAGACGAATAGACAGAATTAGGAGATTAAGCTGTTTGAGTTTTGGCCAAGCCCAAAAGCTCTAATCAGGCCCAGTTTAGTTAAAGGGTTAAACCCTAATTGTCTAGTCTATATATTCTCTCCTGTACTTGTAAGTTTGTATCACTCAATAATAAGAAAACCCTAGTTATCGACAGTGGACGTAGGTCATACACCGTGACCGAACCACTTAAATCCTTGTGTCTCTTTCGTTTATTCTTTCGGTTTTACTTTTGTATTCGTGTTTGTGTGTGACTCCGAACCTAACACCATCCGTGCCTTTAAATAAGATATATCCCACTTTATCTGATATCTAAAGAAAAACACAAGCATTGATGTAAACAAATCAAAGTCTTGCAACTGCTAATGGTGTCATGAACAGGTGGTAGTTTAACTCATTTATGTCAAAATGGGTTAGTTCGGGTCACATTTGAGTGATAATTGGTCAAATAGTAGAATCTTTAATATTAGCTAAAAAGAAAGCAGATTGAATGGTTTAAATGCCACCAAAAGTATACACATGTGTTTACAACCTCCTAAGCTAACTTTTTAGAAGCATTTGATCATTATTTCAATAATAGTCTTGTAATCCTTTTTAATATATTGAGTATTTATGAGAGTCAAAATATGAACAAAAACGTGTCGATAGGTCAAACTCAACCAAATCTTTTATAACCTACACAAGGACCTACTTCAAGACCTGTCAAGTGGTGTTTCAAACGAAGTCGTGCCAAGGATCAATTAGTTTTGTTTAACTATCTTCAAGATAAAATAACACACAATAGAGGGCTTAAACTTAAATATTTACTATACTAAATCAGAAAGAGCACCAAACTACTATATTCACAAACGTTAAAGACCCACCAGACAATATAAAACTCACCTCAGAAGGAGGCTTGTTCGACACCAACACAGGAAACGTGATGTATTCATTCATGATTATCTTCGCTAAACGAGAACGAACGACATCACTGCTAAACTCTTTGCAGAGCTGAAATCCCATAACATTGAGTGAAGAGTACCTGAAGCCATAAATACACACAAACATACATCCATAAATACACACACACATACATAATTACATGAAAACATATCAACTGAAACAAAGAAGCTAATGGTAACTACATATGCATATGCTATACATTTGCTGACGCGATTTTACTTTTTCCAACATAAAGGCAGAGTCTTCAACAAACGCGCCAACAACAACTAAAAAGACTCCATCTTTCCCACTTAAATCCTTTGTGACAGCACTTCCATTTAACCAGCAATGATAGGGGCCTGTAGATTAAGTCGAACTATAAGTTTAGTCACAAAAACTAGGAGTGTGCGTGGGGTGCTTCTAGGCTAAAACCGAACTGAAAACCAGAGTTTCCGTTTTTTTGTTTTTTCAAAACCGTTCGATTTCGATTTTTTGGGTTTTCGGGTTCAATTCGGTTTTTTCCAGTTTTGCTAGTCGGGCTAGTGATTTTTGAGCGAAAGAAACTTGACCCATGATATTTTGAAAGTGGGCCTAATATTTTTTCAAAACAAATAAATAATTAATATAATCTTGCACATTTTGATCTAGAATATTAAGAGCTAATAAAAGATACTAACATTTAAAATGATTTAATCTCATCCAAATCGACAAAACATAACCGATTAACGTTAAAAATAGAACAGAAACGATTCAAAATCAGTTTTTTCAGTTTGGTTTTTCACCAAACACAAAACCGAACCGTCGGTTTCTAATTCGGTTTGGAGTTGGTTTTTTGGGTTTTACAAAAAACCCTCAACTGCACACCTACAGTTAGCATTATTATACCTTGAATCTGATTGAGAGTGGACCGAAATAAGGCCGAAAAAGAATGAATCTCTGGTTGACATGATGATGTTGAAAACCTGGTAGAAACTGTGATTGGTGAATTAGGAAAGTAAAGCAGTGGCAGCGGATGGGAAGAACACAAGCAACAGGGTTACCTATGAATAATATTATTATGTTGCCTGTATCTTGGAACACTGTTGTAGGTTGAATATATAGCAGCAGCAAGTGAATTGACAACCCCCCATCTGGGTGTTTGATGGGTTCTTAGTATCTGACCTGCCTCTCGTATCAACATAAATCCAACACCTTCTGCAGATGCATAAATCAAAATCAAAGAAGAAGTGGAGAAATGTTAATTTGTATGCATATGATTCACTAAACCCATTTCCACATAAACCCTAGAAAATAATAATAGAAAAAAAACAAGCACTTTATATACGGAAAAAATATGGGGTGAGAGAGGCTGGAACTCTCGACCTCAGGAAAAAGAAAAACGATGTAGCATTATGTCTCAGGTGTATTATTCAAGATACGTCATTTGACAATTGCAAATCTCAAGTTAAAGCATGTGACGATATTATTAAAGATTAGTCAGTTGTTATGGTGTAACCCTTACATAAATATAGGGGTATGAGATGCTTTGTTGAAATCTGGAGGTTAAAGTTGCGAAATGTGACAAAGCAAAGGACCTGGTGTATATGTCATTTCAAAGAGCGGATCAAACATTATTCTTACTAGTTCCGTATTATGAAATGGCGGAACTGCAACGAAATCTCCATGTATTTGACAATTGTACAACTTCTAAGACCAATTGTTTTAAATGGTGGATCAATTACAAAGAAAAAAAATATATTAATTCTTCTACAAACCATTTAAACCCTTGGTTTTTTACTCATTTTGAAAAAAAATTTTGTAGAAGTTGTTACAAAAAGGTTTCTTTATGGTGTTTTAGATTAAAATTTGGACATGCATGTATACGAATGGCAGTCCTAGATCTTCTATATAGCCCAAAAATTTTGGATGAAAACGAGTAAATTTACACTACGTATAAAAGCTTTTGGACGAAAATGCATACATTTTAACTACTTAGCAAAATAACGAGTGAGTCGGGGCCACCCCGGGCTATACCTTTTTTTACTTGTAAACTTGTGTGTGTTATAGCATTCTTATTTTTATGTTCCAATTAAATTATATGTGTTTTTTGAGAAGATGATTTGACATTGATCCACAACCATTTGATGTGAGTTTTCACGGAGAGACACTCCCTTTTGAACTCATAAGTACACCACCAACCAATAAATATGAATAAGTCTTCCCTCACAGAGAGGGAAGACTTACCTAGCTCCCAAAAATTTTAATTAAAATTGAATAATTAGTATATAAAAAACACGTTATTAGTAGTTATAAAAATGTAAGGCTCCGAGCCTGGTGGCCTTACCGTTGGTCGTGTTGGATTTACTCATTCATATAGTTCTAAAATCAGAGTTAATTAAAACCATTCGCGGAATACAAAAGTCAAACATTCTCACAAACACAAAGCACTTGTTTTAAAACAAAGTACATAAGTCTTAACGGTTAAACATAAACGACACGTAAATCTTCTTTCTTTGATGTCAGTCTTCATTTATTTGCCACGCGTATCCCCTCAAGCCATCTGTCTCATTCTATTCACCTACGTGCATACTAAAGAGTCAGCTACGCTGAGTGAGTTGTAGTTAAACAATTAAAACACATTACATTCATATCCTTACTTATATGTATCCGGAGATATGTATTTCGTACTTTACTTACTAATATTTCTTTCATACATATGTTCGTGCATACATACTTCCATACTTTCTTTCATATCATCTTTTTTTTTTATAATTTCTATACGTGCATTACTTTCATATTACTTATTCATTTTAAAGAGCATTTCGCCCGACATACCTTAGATATTATTAGGGTCCGGTGACTTCCATACCTTGGATATTATTAGGGTCCGGTGCCCTTCCTTGTACCATACAACCATACATACTTTCGTTACATATCTTTATAACATACATGTGCCAATAAATAAATATATTTATATCTACATTCATCCTGATTAATCATTATACGTTCATACTGATTAATCATTCTACATCGTATTCATCTGCGTGCATACTAAAAGTCAGCTACGCTGAGTGAGTTCTAGTTAAATAATTAACATACGTTACATTCATATCCTTACTTATACGTATCCGGAGATATGTATTTCGTACTTTACTTACTAATATTTCTTTCATACATATTTACATGCATACATACTCACATACTTTCTTTCATATCGTCTTTCTTTATAATTTATATACTTACATTACTTTCATATTACTTATTCATTTTAAAGAGCATTTCGCCCTACATACCTCGGATATTATTAGGTCCGGTGCCCTCCATACCTCGGATATTATTAGGGTTCGGTGCCCTTCCTTGTACGATACAATCATACATACGTTCGTTACATATCTTTATTAAATATATGTACCAATAAATAAATATATTGATATCTACGTTCGTACTAGTTAATCATTCTATATCGTTCAACAAACATACACAAACAATCATCTAATATACACTTACCACTCAAGGTAAGTGTATTATCTAATACATCGTAGTATGCGCACAGGCCCAAAAACATAATATAGAAAGGGGCTAGAACTCACCTGTAGTCGGTTCCTCTCGGAGTTAATTGTAGTAATTCCCTTCCTTAGTTGAGAAAGACTAACTGTTTAATGACTTTACAAGTATTAATTCTCTATCCTTAAGATTCTTTATATTCTTAAGTTAACGAAACCGAACTTTATATTTAAGAAGCAGGACTTGAGGTCTTTATAAGTCACGAATCCCGAACTTTTAAGCTAGTGATTCCCTTAAAAAACTCATAGGTTAACGATTTCTTAACGAACGTTTAGGTTATGATTCCTAAACGAGTCGGTTCTCAGGTTCGGTTTATATTTTAATTTGAATCACAATTTGAGCCGAGCCTTGTACCCTTAGCTGTTTTGAATTGAGCCGATCCCTCACTCCTGAATCCCGTTCGAGCCGACTTAGTCGAGTCGATTCCTTGGTCACACTCGGCTCGAATATGAGCTAAGTACCTCAATCCAGCCGAGTCCGGCAATCGAGTCGATTAGCCAAATCCAGCTCAAGTCAACTCGATCACTCGAGTCGACTCCTTTCATTTAATCGATTCAACTCTTTGAGTCGAGATTGCTTAAGTCCACTTGGATCCTAATTTTGATCGACCATCACTTGCATTATTCAAACTGGTCGAACTGATGGGTCACCATTCAAACTAGTCTATTGCTTGAGCCGACTCTTCCATTCCACTCGACTCGACTTCGAGTCAGGTCACACTTAACCCGGTCGATCCAACCACTTGAATCGACCACTATTCGGTCCAATCGAATCAATGGAGTCGAGTCCTCCCATTGCCAATAGGGCTGTTTGGAATTGAACCTCGTTACCTAATCGGACCGATTGAAAATCGAATTCCAATACCCTTTTTGACCCATAACCTACTTGAACCGGATTCGGGTCCTTTTATTTCATTTAACCGAAGTCCAACCCATTTACTTGGTCCTCATAAAGTTTATTCGGGTGTATTGATTCGTTTCGTTTCTTAGCTTACAAGATCCAGTTACTTATTATTACATTGCAACTTTTAAGAATAAGATGAAGATAAAAAGGATAAATCTTTAATCATTTATAACATACCTTATGAACTTGGTCTAGATTGGATCTTGAATAACTTGTGAATCCTAAACGAGTTATTGTATGGTGAATGAATAAGAATCAACCTTGCAACTTTCTTGGATCTTGGATGGATAAAAAGGAGAAATGTTTGTGTGTGCATTGGAGGTATGTGTGTCTGATGATGATGGAATGATGGATATGAGGATAACTAGGGTTTTAGGAATGTTTAGGAGGTTTTAGGCACATAATCATCTTTAAGTCCATGAACAACCCAATGCTTATCTTTCTTACTATTATTATTTAACGAAATTAAATAATGACACACGACAGTTAATTAAATAAAACTTACTTTATGTTAGTAAATCATTTTAGAAATGCGGGTGTATCCAATATTTAAAATGAAAAAAATAACACAAACAATCTTAAAATAAAAAAAAAATAAAAATAACTAATGCTGAAATAGCGGCTCTTAAAATTGGTTATATTATTATATGTTTATTTAATATAAAAAAAATTTTTAATTGCTAGTTTTTCTCCGAGTTATTTAAACCTATGGTGTGGAGATTAATTTTTAAAATAGAGAGGAATATAGTAGGTGGTGTAATTTACCTTTTAAGTAAATTGAGTATTAGAGGGTATTAATTAATTAATCAATTAAATTTGCATTTTTAAATCAAACGGTCAAAAAATGAGTAGGGTGCTTTGCCCAAGACTACACATAAATAAGAAAACGTTACATAAATAAGAAAACCGTATTGTTATTATTATTTAGAAAAAGCGTACAATATTTAAAAATATATAAACAATCTTAGAATAAAAAAATAAATATATCTAATATTAAATTAGCGGCTCTTTTAAATGGTTATATTCTTATATGTTTATGTTATATAAAAAATATTTCTAACGGTTAGTTTTTGTCTGAGTTATCTAAACCTTTGGCTTGTAGATTATTTTTTAAAATAGAGAGAAAAGATAGTAGGTGGTGTTGCCTTTTAAGTAAATTGAGTATTACAAGGTATTAATTAATTAATACACTGTAATACTCAATTTACTTAAAAGGTAAATTAATCTTTTAATTAATTAATCAATTAAATTTTTATTTTTAAATCAAACAGTCATATGATCATTGATAACGGTAAAAAAATGAGTAAGGTGCTTTGTCAAGGCTACAAATAAATAAGAACATGCTATTATTATTATTATTTATAAAAGGCGTGCAATATTTAAAAAAACATAAATGATCTTAGAATAAAAAAATAAAAATATCTAATATTAAATAAGTTGCTACTTTTGATTGGTTATATTATCATACTTTTGTTTATTTATATAAAAAATAACTATAGCGGCTAGTTTTCCACTAGGTTACATGTACTCATGGTTAGGATACTATTTCTCAAAATAGAGAGGAAAATAGTAGATGGTGTAATTTTTTTTTAAGTTAAATGAGTATTATAAAATATTAATTAAATAATTAACTAACTGAATTTTCTTTTTTAAATCAAACTGTCATATGAGTGTTGATAACAACCCAAAAAAAACATAATAGTAGGGTGCCCCCACCCTTATGGGGTACATAAGTAAAAATGCTTTATTATTAATTATAAAAGGCGTACACTAATTAAAATAAACTTAAAACAATCTTAGAATAAAAAAATAAAAATAACTATAGTTAAATAGTGGCTACTTTTAATTGGTTATTTTATTATATTTTTAATTTATTTATATTAAAATCTTCCTAGCGCATAGTTTTCCACAGGGTTATTTGAACCTAGCTATAGTTAGGAGATTGCTTTTTTAAAAATAGATAAAAAGATAGTAGGTGGTGTAATTTTCCTTTCAAGTTAAATGAGTATTAATTAATTAAATTTTCTTTTTTAAATCAAAAGGACATATGATCGTTGATAACAGTCAAAAAAAAATATATAGGGTGCCCTATCCCACCATTTAGGTTTAAACATAAATAAAAACACGTTATTATTAATTATAAAAAACGTACAATAATTGAAAAAAGAAATGAGCATCTAATAATTAAATATAAAAATAAAATAAATGAGTATTATAGCGTATTGATTTTCCTTTAGTAAGCGGTGTAAATGTTATATAAAAAATATTTCTAACGGTTAGTTTTTGTTTGAGCTGTGTGAACCTGTGGTTTGCAAATTATTTTTTAAAATAGAGAGAAAGAAAGTGTGAAGCCCCGATCCCGACACCCTACATTTGGTGTCGAATTTACTTATAAGCACTGTTCAACATATCAGAGTTAATTAAAACTTTCGGGGAATACTTAAACTTCAACCAACATATATTACAAATCATAAAAATATTGTCCTAACAGAAGTTAACTTGTTTTAAACATAATAAATAGTTTCAACATAAAATATAAACATCACATAACTCTTTCTTCTTTCCGATGCCAGCCTCTTCTTCAATGCCATGCGTCCCGTCTCAAGCAACCTGTCTCATTTTATTCATCTGCGTGCATACAATACTCTTGATTGCTACTGGAACTTTGTTCTTAAAATTAAGGTTTAGGCTGATATGTTTTATTCATTAGCCTTTTGTCGAATCTTGGTATGGATTGACCATTACTTCCGTCCTTCCAACTGAAGTTAGATGGTTTCTCCAACTTGGATTGTAGTTGTTGCTAAAAGCATTGTTTTGGCGGGCTACGAAATCAACTTCTTCCATGGCCATAAGGACTTGCTTGCATTCGTTGGTTTTGTGTGATCCACCACATGTATCACAGCTGACTTTCATCTTTACCAGCTCGACTTGTAGTTGTTCGAATTCCTTGGAAAGTGCTTCAAGTTGTGCTGTAACAAGAGCGTTGGAATCGACGTGGTGCATTCCTTTATGGGATGGAGTAGATCGAGGTGGTTATAAACAAAACTCTTCTTAGCTGCCTTCTCCAGGATTTCGAATGCTTCATTTGGACATTTGGATCCCAGATCACCGCCGCCGATTTAGTCAATTGCCTGCTTGTTCTGGCTGGATTGTGTGTCAAAGAAAGTTTGAACTTGTAGCCACATGTTTAATCTGTAGTGTGAACATCTTCTTAGAAGACTCTTGTATCTCTCCCAAGCTGCATGCAGTGATTCATCGTCATCGGTTCTGAATCCGGTGATGCTGGCTCGATACTTTACAGTTTTTTCAAGCGAAAAGTATTTAACAAGGAACTGTTCTACCATCTAGTCCCAATTGGTGATGGATCCTAATTGAAGAGATTCTAGCCAGCCTAAAGCCTACCCTCTGAGAGAGAACATGAAGAGTTTGAGTTTGGCTTGATCTTCTGAACAGTTTTGGATTTTAAAGGTTCTAGAAATTCGTAGGAATCGAGAAATGTGAGAAAGAGGGTGTTCATCGAGAAGCCCTTGAAATTGTATTGAAATTTCCACCACATGAATGGTGCTAGATATGATTTCACAATTTTTAGTGATTTCGGGTGGTGTCACACCATTGCCATAGCTTTCGAGAGTTGGCTTGGCATATTGGCTCATGTTAGGTTCATTGTTCGGTGCTGCCATCATGTGTTCCATTTGATCTTCTTTCGATGTCATGTCGTCTGTGACTTGTTCTTGATTGTTTCAGCTACTTCTATCGTCTGGCCGTGTATTCTCAAATGAAAAGTCGTATGGGGTCGGAAACTGGTGAAACAAGCTTAGGTGAGGGTGTAGAGGACATTCATGACATAGGGAAAATAGATGAACGAAATCTAACTACGTATAACTAAACTAAAAACTAAGATAAAAATTAAAAATAAGGATAAAGATTAAACTTTTTACAATTCTGGACAATGATTAAAATAAAACTTAGATTGTTCTTAGAAAATTTTACTGTGTCCCCGGAAACGGCGCTAGAAACTTGGTGTGTAGTGCGATGTATGTAATGCGTTGATTTATTTTCACACAAGAGCGTGTTTTAGATTTATAAAAATGATTTGTACTAAGACTAAACCACACGCATAAAGGCAAGTGTACCTATCGTATATGTAGAATAGTATTGGTAAGAACCAAGTATCGATCCATGGAGACGAATGATTTCTAATAATAAATCTTTGTTCTAAATTAACCATAATTAATAATCATTAAAGGTTGTTTTTAAACTAATTATAATAAAGTAAAATGGGTGAATAAGTAAAGGAATTTTAGATGAGAAAATCAATAAATAAAGGTTACCATCTAAATCAAGAATCCACTCAACTCTTCTTTGATGATTAATATGGTGAATATGTGATTAACTTGTTTTAAGAATATAAGATAGAAAACTCATCATTCCTTAGTGAGTTACCCTATGACATAAAAGAAAGCAGAATATAATTTCATGTCTACCACAAGAATGTTAATTTAAGTAAACAAGTAGTTATAATGAAGTATTAAGATTAGGATTGACTTCGATTTTTCAAATACCAATTCTAAAAACTTAGGGTGATTATAGTTTAGTCACATAATCTCCCCATGGTGATTTAAGTAGACTGTACTTACACATTCCATTAACGTATGATTTCTTTAACTAGCATGACAACCTAATCAATCATGTTAACAATTTTATTTCAGAATTACCAAAACTAGAGAAAGTGATCATAGCTTGTATCTCATCATTTCTAAGTACAAAACAAGGAAATATGTTTTGGATAAAATATCAAGATATTCTTTTTACCATTTCTAGTTTCCAAGAGCATGAGTGAATCATAAATGAGTGTTTATCATCAATCTTGAATTAGTGGATTATGATAACAAAACACATTTCATGAAAGGATAATTGCAAAATAATCATGTACTTCATAAAAACTAAGTATTCAATATAATCATCAAATGGAATTAAGCTTCTTCATAAATTTAGATGGTAAATGGAGTTTTAGCTCATGGTGAGCATGATAATGAACATCAAAGAAGATGAAGGTAACAAATACATGATGATTAAACAAGGATAATCTAACCAACTTGGGGATGAACCTCCTATTTAAATGGTGATGGATGATGATGGATGCCTCCAAGCCTTCAAACTCTCCAAAGGATCTTCAATTCAAGTGTAAAGTGAGTGTTTTTAAGTGAGAAACGCGTCCTAATCCGCTCCAAGCACACCAATTGCAATGGAACATGCAATCTATTTATAGGTTGTCTAGATGACTGGCACGATCCTGTGTCAGATAGGCACGCCCCCGTGTCCAGCTGTCCAGGTGCATTAATTGCTTGTCAGATCGAACATATGATACTTAAGCACGGGGGCGTGTTGGGTGAGACACAGGGGTGTGTTTTGGATGCCAGATTCTTATATTTTTTTGTCTTTTCTTGGAAGGGTGACCACGAGGGTGTGCTAGGTGTGACACGGCCCCATGTTGGCTTCATCAGATTTTGACTTTTCTTGGAAAGGTGACCACGGCCCCGTGTTAGGTGAGACACGGCCCCGTGTTTGCTTCATCAGATTTTGTTTTTTCTTGGAAAGGTGACCACGGGGGTGTGCTAGGTGAGACATGGCCACGTGTTGGCTTCACCAGATTTTGTCTTTTCTTGGAAAGGTGACCACGACCCTGTGCTAGGTGAGACATGGGGGTGTGTTAAGTTGACTCATACAAAATTTCTTTATTTTTCTTCATTTATGTTCGTGTATCCATTCGTTTCTTCGTTTGAGGCTAAAATAAACTTGAAAATAGAAATTAACATAATAAGTAGTCATTTGAACTAGACAATATAATAAAAGATGTTATTTTGGAGATTATTAATGCTTAAAAGATGTATATTTTTATATACATCAAGTATTAATTAATTAAAATTTCTTTTTTTAAATCAAAAGGACATATAATCGTTGATAATCATTCATAACAGTAAAAAAATGAGTAAGGTGCCCTATCCAACCTTATATGGCTACACATAAATAAAAACACATTATTATTAATTATAAAAACGTATAATAATTTAAAAAGACATTAACAATCTAAGAATTAAAAATAAAAATAAACATGTATTTTTCTTTTAAGTTGGTGGTGTAATTTTTCTTTTAAGCTAAATGAGTATTATAGCATATTAATTAATTTGTCTTATTTAAATCAAATGGTCATATGACCGTTGATCATAATTATCAAAAAATGAGTAGGGTGCCATGTCCATCTTTAGGGGGTTACACATAAATAAAAACACATTATTATTAATTATAAAAAGCTTAAAATAATATTAAAGAAACCATTAACAATTTTAGAATACCAAAAATAACTAATATTAAACTAGTGGCTACTTTTAATTGGTTATATTATTATATTTTAAATTTATTTATATAAAAAGGTTTTTTTAGTGGCTAGTTTTCCACCTAATTTTTGGATCCATGGTTAGGACATTGTTTTTTAAAATAGAGAGAAAGTTAGTAGGCGATGTAATTTACCTTTTAAATTAATGAGGATTATAGCATATTAGTTAATTAATTAAATTTTCTTATTTAAATCAAACAGTCATATGACCGTAGATTATAATAGTCAAAAAATGAGGCCTACACATATGCACATATATAAATGCTAATGTACATAGATACATATGTATTTTTAAACTTTTGGTTGTTTTGTGTTTTAACTTTCTCTTAAAGCAAGTAGCACCGCCTCCACCACTTTGACCTGCCTACACCTGCTCAATTTGCTTGGTTTCTTATGTGAAATAAATAACCTTGCTGCATCAAAAGTGCTATGTCAGCTCAAGGCAAGTGCCCTATATTTCGGGAAATGTTCACCCATCGGGAACTCCAAAAGATTTACCTTCCAGATCCACTATGAGCCACATGTACGCGTAAGTATTTTTTTCTTTATTAGTAATATTACAAGTGTACTTGTGGTGACCTTTCATCTTACAAGAAAGTAATTTAACCAATATTTAAAATTATGTTTGTGTATTGGCAGATGACATGTGATCACTGAGTGTTAGTTGTTGTTTTAAACGAAGATCATACAATGTTGGTTATATATGATCTTCCTTTAAAACAACAACAAATACTCAGTGATTTACCTGTCATCTGCCAACACAAAAACATGATTTCAAATATTGGTTAGACTAGGATAGTGGCCCGTGTTACACATGGGTGGAAAAAATTTCAAACGAATATATATATATGTGTGTGTAGTTATCATAAGAATTCTTTACATTGTTTTCTGCAAAACCACAAGATGTAGGAAAAATATATATATCTATCATAAAAATTCTTCAATTAGTTATAAATAATTAATTGTAGTAAAAATCGGTTTTTAAATCATTTGAAAGGAAATAGCTGGTTATGATTCTAGAAAATATTAATTAGTGAATTATGTGGCAATTCTAGAGATGGAAACCTTGTAAGCTTATGTGGACATCCTATTTGATGGCCATGTGGATATCTTGTTTTGCTTTAATAGTATAGTAAGAAGATTAGCATTAGTATTAAAATTAATTGATTAATTATGTGAAAATTATAAGCATGAAAAGTGGATGACATAGAACATTTGGTGGACATTCAAGGAGAAGGACAAGTGGACAAATTAGTTTTCCTTTAATATATTAGTTAGATGTAATAAAGTCAAAGTAAATGTTAAGGCGTGTTTTGACAACCAACATGTATTTATTCCTTTTGCTTTTGACATTTTTGGTTTCCTCGCGCCTAGCTGTGGAGTTACTTATCCGTGTTCAGCGGGTCATACATAGTAATGTTATGACTCAAAGATCAGCAAATGCAGTTTTTAAAAGATTGGGTTTTGCAATTCAAAAAGAGGTAACGGCGCAGCTTGTTGCTCGCTTGCCTTATGTATCGACGTAATCTAAACATTGAAATTTTTTATATTTAGGTTGGTTAAAAAAATATTAAGTTATGAATTCAAAACTTTAAATGTTAAGTTGACCAATGCTTGTGTTATATATTGGTTTAAATGTTAATTAAAATTAGGTTTAAAATTAATTGATAAATTACGTAGAAATTATAAGTATGGAAAGTGGATGACATAGAACATTAGGTAGACAACCTAGAAAAAGGACAAGTGAACAAATTGGTTTTGCTTTAATATATTAGTTTGATTTATTTCTCTTATGATGAAAGTTCAGAAATACACTTGTAATATTACTAGAAAGAAAAAATTACTTGAGCACTCATGTGGCTCAGATAAAGGTAAATTCTTGTGAGCTCTCGGGGGTTGATATTTCCCGACAGGTAGGGTTTCTTTGGTTTTCAGTTTGGTCTCGGTTAACGGTTCGTTTCCTATTTTAAATGCACATATATATGACATACATATATTGAAGGTTTTACTTAAGTTTGTTTCAGATTTAAAACTGAAATGGTTTCTTTATATTTTTATATATTAAAGTTGCATTAAGCAGTTCTGGGTGTAGTTGAACATTGTTAATAGGAACAAGGGACTGCAGGCTTGTTCATTTTGATTCAGGACTGAGCTGACCTGGTCAGGACCCGATCAAAGGATGGGACTGCATCCTTGGTCCAGCGGTTGGATCAGAATATGCCATTGGTCAAGTAAATTAAAAACTTTAGCTAGTACATACAGATCATGCATGCTTATTTCATTTCATAAAAAGATGTTTATGTGAAACAATGAATCTTAGTTAACTATGATCCTGGTTAATTAATTTGTTTTCTTCTTTCCATATCCGGCCACCGCCACCCATCACGACAATACCACACCATGGCCAACCCCTCCATCCACCAATATTAACCCTCCCACGTACCCATCACCAAGCAGCATATGGCACAAAGTTTTTTTTTTCACATTTCCCTTACCACAACGGATGGACTTATTCCATTTTTTTTTCGTCAAAAGAAATTAAGATGATAGAAATTTTGATTGAAAACTATATATAGATGCATCTGGATTGCACAAGAATAGACATGACATTCTACCACATAGAAAGCAACTAATTAAAAACAAAAACAAACACTACATAGCAAGCATATAGAGAAAGCTAGGGTTATACAATAATCACTTCGATATATATATATATATTTGTATTTGTATTTCTTCAAAATACGATGGAAACCATACAATGACTGCATACTAATGCACTCTTGTTAGTTTATATAGAAACAAATTAAATATGTGATTTTTGATCCACAACCTATATATGCATATTCTTGAATGTAACTAACCATTTGACCAAACCAACAATTCGTTTCTGGCTATACCTATTTAATTGGAAATAGGGTTTGGTCCACTTGGAACCTCATGCTTGCCCACTTCAAATTCCCCACCGGATTTCTTTCGGGTTGAAGATGATTCAGAGCGATGGTTTACGCCAGTTTTGGGCTGAAAATGATGGGTGGTTTTGGGATGAAGATCCATGGTGGATGTGACTGTGGGAAGTGAAGCACTTGAAGCCATGAAAGAAGTGATCAACAAAGTAAAAATCATGAAGAGGAAACAAGAAGCAAGTACTTTGATGAGGTTAGCCATCTTTGAAGTTCAACAAAACCACCAACACATGTGTTAAACATATGAGGCAACTAGATAATATATAGATAGGTGACTATATACGGATCACCTGTTATATACTATTTCACGTATGTTTATTGGGTGATTCAGAATATAAACATAAGAAAAATATTTTTTAATAGCAGCAAAAAAGGTTATAGCCACTCCAGATATTAATATAGGTATAGAATCAAGCAATTAATCAAAGCTTTAAAGCTAGCAATATAATGTTATGTTGTTACCAAATAGTTAAAAGATAACTTTGTTATAAATTGGTAATCAATAAAAGAGAAGCAAAAGCCACGACGAATGCCTTTTCTCATAAAAGATTAAAACCCATGAGTTCAAATTTCACATTCTATATGTTGTGCTTAGGCATTATGAAGAAATCTGTGTACTGGTCATTGATCTTAGATTTTATAGAATTAATAATGGTTTTCGGTCAAGCTAGGCCATTCAAGAACCGGGCATAAAGGGAAAAAATTCGGACCAACCCATATATGTTATGTACATCATGTCTAGGGGAGTAAGCCATGAGGCAAGCTGAGCGTGGTCTACTTGAAATTGGCTCACTAAAAGTTTGAATGGAACTTAAATGAGCTCGAGTTTAAAAATAAGTTTGTTTAATAAACAAGCCTGAGTACATGCTTCACGTACATATCGAGCTTGAGTTGCTCACAAGGCTAAAGAAACTTATTATCATATAAATTTATTCTATTTATTAATAATTAATATATTTAAAATTATAATATAAACAACTAAATACTATATATGTATATAAAATATAAATTAATTCTGCTGAAATAGACCACTTTGTCCAATTATATTGTTCAATCTGGTTTGAAGACAAAATTACCAACCAACCAAATCATGATCGGTTTGTTAAACCACTAACGGTCTTCAATTGCTCTTCACTAGTTTCAAGTCAGTACTAGACATGCCCGCTCTAATCTTGAGCGGTACACGCCCCTAAAATATAACAATAGCGTGCAATAGTTTCACTCCCACCATAGATGAACCAATGTATAATAAGTATTAAAATGTTGTGAATAACAAATAGCATAAAAACATTTTCATGGTAAAGGATGTGAATTATTGGAACATTATTGCCTTATATTGAAAAAATCCCCACTTTAAAAGGAAAAAGGGTTTACCTACCAAACTATATTGGCCCTACGTAGATTTCCTAAAAGAACAAACCTCATGATTACACCTTTAAATTGCTGCTCATATTTCATTTTCAACTGGCTTATAAATAAAAAATCCTAATAGAAGTGGCTAACTTTTGCGGGTAGATGTGACTTAAAGACTAAAATCAACGCATTGAACAAAAATAGCACCAAATAATCAACCAAAACAAGGTCTGCATTTGCTATGCATGATACATCAATTCTTTTTCTTGCTCGTGGTCCACCTCCCTTGTCAAATCCATTTACCATTTTCAAGGTGTAACAGGAAGCATTGAACGTAGCTTAGCCTTTACTATAACAAGGAAAAATACTAAAAAGCATAATTGCTTTTATATTCAAAACGAGGTTTATGATGAAATAATTACAACCTTACTACGTTGCGTGTGGAAGCCCTTAATTCTCACGCGTATGTCCCCTACTTCCTATAGAAAAAAAAAACAATTCTTTTCAAAGAATGTTTAAAATTATATTCAACTTTTTGTATTATTATATATACTAAAGATCCAAATGAAGATGTGAATGTGAAAACAAAATGGTAATTACGGATTCATATATTTTACGTGACTAATAAATGCATAAATTCTTATCTTATAAGCTTAATGTAAATACACTGAAAGGCATAGTGACCTGAAGCGTTAACATACTCCTTTATAGAACACTAGGAGCATAATAACCAAATTGTAAAGAAGTCAAATATAAGTCATACGACGGCTCAGACGTTAGAAATCGAACGCTCAGGCCTAAATTCTATGTATAGAACACAAAATCAATTTTTTTCTAGTTCTATTTTATTCATGTTTATTAACTAAATCACATGAAATCGATGTTAATTAATAATTTCCGAGGCAGTTATTTTGTTTTGTTTTGTTATATTATTTTTTTTTTGGGTAATTTAGTTAAGGGTAAAAAAACAATTTTACATTAACTCAACGGAAAAATTTAGCAGACATCCATCTTATGGACAATAAATGGGTAATTTCAAGAACTTAAAGACGAAAGGTGAGATATTCACCTTAGTGTCACTATGCGTAGAGTAGAGCTATACACACTAACATACCATTCATACACCACTGACAAGTTAAATGGGTCATATTAATTTTCTTCATATCATACGGATTGCAGAAATTGTATAGTGATGGTTGGGTGAAAGTTAGTTAGTTTTATATGTTAATTAGTTATATTTAGGTTAATAAAGGAATGAACATTGGTGCTTCAAACATTGTTATGTGTTTTCAGGACATTGGAAGCTGTGGAGCTTAACGAGGATATTTACGGGCTTGGAACGAAGATCGAGAAGTGAGAGATTGGACATGCACGCATCACAAGGCAGTCAAGAAAAGAAAAGAAAAGAAAATAATCTGAAGTTTTACATCTTCACGATACGCGAAGATGCAAAGAATGGCAACTTCGCGATACGCGAAGTTACAGGATGTCGGCCGCGATTATTTTGTCCTTCGCGATACGCGAAGAAGCATGCTGGGACATCTTCGCGATACACGAAGATGCTTAAGTCGGCCAAAAATCTAGGTTTGCCTTATATAAACCCCTTAACCTCCCCATTCGGTTTTTCACGACTTCCAGAGGCAAAAGAGGCTGCTTAGGACGATCTTCCACCATTCCAAGGCTTCCAGTTTATCTCAGGTTTGCATATTCATCAAGATAAGTGATATAACCGATATGTCGATGCTTGGCTAAGTTTCTTGTTCATTCTAGGGTAGGTTTTTGTGTATTTTAACTTCTGACCAGATTCATATGCTTAATGTTTATGAGCTTGATTGAGTTATTTCTTTAGTCTTGCTTAATTTGTGATTGATTATTTAAACACTTGTGTTTGGGCTTATTAATTAATGCATTATTTGTTTGGTTGTGTTCATCAACATTTAGGGTTTAAGCTCTTGTGTCATTGATTAGTTATCATCACATATTGTCTCTTAATTGGTTTTAACAAACATAAGTTGGTATTTAGGTAAACCGAGTTCCATTGTGTCATCAATTCGGTTAGGGTATCGTTTGACATCACAAACCAACTACTAGGTTTAGTAATTACTGCGTAATCAATATAATCGAATCTGGGATTAAGTTGAATGTCACATTAACCGAACCTAGAATGAATGTTTTTATTAATATTATTTACAAATCGTTTTTAAGTAATTGTTAGTTTTAATTAATCTTTTTCTAAAACCCGCTTGACATCGTCTGTCCGCCTTAGTTTAATAATTAATTTAGTCATAATAAACTTGCACTTTCCTTGAGTCCCTGAGGAGACGACCTTACTTACCCGTACTAGTTATAGGTATTTAAGTCTTTAATTAATTGTTTTTGAGTAGACCGCGACAACCTACGTCAAAATGGCGCTGTTGCCGGGGACTCAACGCGCTTAGTGCTAGTTTAGTTTAGTTTAAATTAGCGTAGTTTAGTTTAATTTTAGTTTAATTTCTTTTCTTCGTTGATTTTACGCGGGGTGTGCTTGTTTGGTGTGTGCAAATAATCTTTTAGGTTGATGCATACGCGATTTGCTTGAGACAAGGAAGTGTTACAGTTTGATCCCGAGATCGAGATAACCGCGAGAAGAAACCGAGCACAACAGAAAGGGGGTGAAACTTCAAGACCGAAAGTAGAAGAGATGAATCATCAAGAAGATAACCCCTACCCGATTCCACCGAGGTTTCAACCCGACGATCTTAACCCACCACATCAACAAGAATAACCCATTCCACAAAACCCACCACTCAATGATCTACCACCATGCAATCCACCTGTTCACCAAAACCGAAACCCGAGAGCTCAAAGAAGATATCAAATGAGAGATGATCGTTCAATCAGGTCTAAGCCACCACACAATAGGGTCGAGTTTGAGTATGCTCGGCGAAGGGGATTTGAGGATTTTGAGGAGTTTGAGGATGAAGAAGAGATGGAAGATGCGCAAGGGAGTCGATATTATTGACAACAACCCCTGCGCAACCGAACACCCGAGCCCGCTCAACCACCAAGAAACCGCCGAGAAAGAAGAAGACAAGATCCTCCCGAGCCACAGTTTCCCGAGTATGAGTTTGACGATGGGGTACTGAGGGCATTTGTTCCACCGCCCGTTCGGGGGGTTCAAAGTCACTTTATTCCTCAAGTGGCCACGAACCCGCTTCCCATTGTGATACCAGTTAGAGAAGGAAGGACGTTTTCGGTGCGACAGAGTAATTTGAGCGGGATGCCAACCTTTCATGGGAAGGCATCTGAAGAGCCATACCTACACTTGAGTGAATTTAACGCTATTTGTGCCACCATCTCAAGTCAAGGGTTCACTGCCGATGAAGTCAAGCTAATGGTTTTTTAGTTCAGTCTTAAAGATCTAGCGAAGCAGTGGTTCTTATCTCTACCTTCAGCGAGCATTTACATGTGGCAAGACCTGGCTCAGCAGTTTTTGGACGAGTACTACGCACCACAAAGAACATCCGAGGCCCGAACCTCTATCAGAAACTTTCAGCAAGGGTCGGGTGAGACTTTTCACGAAGCTTTTACAAGATTCAAGAGGTTGTTGAGAACTTGTCTGCATCACGGGATTGCACTGTGGGAGTTGATAAAAGCGTTTCATGACGGGTTGTCGAGTGACGATGTACGTGATCTTCAGTCGACCACAAATGGGTCGATTTTGACTAATGATGAGAACGAAGATTGGCAACATCTAAAGAGACATGCAATGAACTCGAAGAGGCAAGCTCAGTCGAATCGTATGGTAAAAAGGGCGGTATTGAAAGCCGTGGATAGTGGTGAGTCGGATGATCGTATGGCTAGGTTGGAGAGAAAGTTGGATCAGTTGATGGGTGTGGGAGTGAAAGAAAAAGGGAAGTCAGGAAAGGTGTATCCAGTTTGTGAGGGTTGTGGAGGAATAGGCCATGTGGTGGCCACTTGTGGAGTAGTAATGGAAGACGAAGAAGAGGAAGAAGAGGAGGTGAATTTCGTTCAAGGTGAGAAGAGGTATAATAATGGGAATATGAATTCGAACACCTATCACCCGGGCCTCCGAAACCACCCAACTTCAGTTACGGAAACCCGAACACGCAACAAACCCGAATTTTCAAGGTAATTCCCAAAAAGCAGGTTATCAGTCGAATCAGCGTCAATATGGGAACGAGAGGGGTAGCGGTCAAGGCGGGTATAATCAAAGAGATTCGGGGGGTTACAACAAGAGTTACCAGAAGAGCTATCAGCAGGGTCAGCAAAATCAAGGGGCAGCACAAGGTCAAGAGAGTTCTTCGGGTAACAAGGAGGAGTCGATTAAGGACGTGACGGATTTTCTGAAGCAGATCAAGACGGATCAAGAGGCTCAGAATAAAAGTGTGAATAATATATTAGAGCTCCAAGAGAAAGCCAATGCAGCGAGAGATAAACAGGTGAGCCAGCTTGCGGAGGAAGTGGCGAGTTTGAAGAGAAATCCATCCAAGTTGCCGAGTGATATTTTGAAGAATCCGAGCCATCAGAGTGGCAACTCTTCGAGTGGTAAGAATGCCCATGTCAGCCAGGTAAGTACCCTTAGAAGTGGTAAGATATATGATAACGGGGTAACTCCACCACCTTTCGTTGAAGGTGTGGTAGAGGACTTGGGCGAAGATGGGAAAAGTGACGATGAGCCTGAAATTGAACCAGAAACTAAATCAAAGCCAATAAACAAAAATAAAATTGAAACTAAAACTAAGACAGGAACACCAGCCGCCAAGGAGACGGGTTCAACGAGTAAAACCTTTCCGTTCCCTCGGGCATTGGTGAACCCCGAGACCTCATCAACACTTAGAAAGAGGGGCCCACAGTAGGAGGAAATGTGGGAAATCTTTAAACAAGTAAAAATTAATTTAGCCCTCATAGATGCAATTAAGCAAGTCCCTGCGTATGCTAAATATTTAAAAGACTTGTGCACTCAAAAACGAACTCACAAGTTGCCTAAACAAGTTGACTTAACTGCAAATGTAAGTTCGGTTTTGACGGGTATCCTCCCACCCAAGCTACAAGATCCGGGAACGCCAATTATACCCATTCAAGTGGGCGATTTTAAAATGACTAGAGCGGTGTTAGATCTTGGGGCTGGGGAGAGTATTCTCCCAGGAAGCTTGTATGACCAATACGACTTTGGTCCACTTAGAAAAACTGACACCACCGTGGTGTTGGCCAATTTGACACTCAAGCTTCCTAGGGGAATCGTAACCGATGTGATTGTGATGATAGAAGATTTCTATTACCCGGTTGACTTCCTGGTTCTAGACTACGTGACAGTTGACCCAAAACGGAAACCAAACGTGATTCTCGGTCGGCCCTTTTTGGCCACCGCAAATGTTTTAATTAATTGTAGAACCGGGGTAGTGGACATGGCATTTGGTAATAAGAATCTTAGGCTTAATGTGTTTTCAAACGTGTCTAACCCTCTGGTGAGTGACGAATGCTTCGCGACTGAAGTCATTGACGGGTTGAACCCTCACGAAAGTGGGGATGATGCCACAGAGGAGTGTGCTATTTGTTGCAGGAAAGCAGTTGAGCATGTCTTACAGTTACAAGAAGAAGAGAAAGAAGTGGAGTTGTATGCGGCAAGTATTGGGAAACCGCCATGGTCTCAGCAAGTGGAGCGGTTGCCCGATATGATTAATTCAAAGTTGAAACCATCATTGGAGAATCCGCCGACTGTTGAATTGAAAGAGCTCCTGAAACACCTGAAATACGTGATTTTGGGAGAGGGAGAGACATTACCGGCCATCATCGCTGCAAATTTGGAATATGAACAAGAGAAGGCGTTGGTGGAAGTCTTGAAGGAGCATAAGGAGGCGATTTGTTGGACGATAGCAGATTTGAGAGGGATCAGCCCATCCATTGTCATGCATAAGATCATCACCGATCCCGAGGCAAAACCTGCTCATGATGCACAAAGAAGGTTGAACCCAAACATGCGGGAGGTAGTGAAGAAGGAGGTTTTGAATTGGTTGGACGCAGGAATTATTTTTCCGATCTCAGATAGCACGTGGGTAAGTCCAACACAAACCGTTCCAAAGAAGGCGGGTATTCAGATAACCCGTAACGAGAAAGGTGAGGAAATCGCCACCCGACCGGTAACCGGGTGGCGGATTTGTGTTGATTACAGAAAGTTGAATGCGGCAACATCCAAGGACCATTTTCCCTTGCCGTTCATTGACCAGATCATCGAGAAACTCGCAGGTCAGAAGTTTTATTATTTTCTAGATGGCTATTCGGGGTACAATCAGATTGCTATTCACCCCGATGACCAACATAAGACCACTTTCACGTGTCCATACGGCA
The DNA here is from genome assembly GCF_021521415.1 of Bidens hawaiensis. Classification (NCBI taxonomy): domain Eukaryota; kingdom Viridiplantae; phylum Streptophyta; class Magnoliopsida; order Asterales; family Asteraceae; genus Bidens; species Bidens hawaiensis. Next base: position 80,663 of record NW_027496849.1, on the reverse strand, counting down.
CATTCGCATTTAGGCGAATGCCTTTTGGTTTGTGTAATGCCCCGGCCACCTTTCAAAGGTGCATGATGAGTATCTTTTCAGATATGGTCGGGGATTCACTTGAAATTTTTATGGATGATTTTTCTATCTTTGGTTCATCTTTTGAAAATTGCTTAAATGAATTAACTAAAGTTTTAAAAAGATGTGTGGAAATGAATTTGGTCTTAATTTGGGAAAAGAGCCACTTTATGGTGCAAGAAGGGATGGTTTTGGGACATGTCATCTCGAGTAGGGGGATTGAGGTTGACCGGGCAAAAATACAAGTCATATATAATTTACCACCACCTACTAAGGGATATGGGCATTTTTGGGTCATGCCGGTTTTTACCGACGGTTCATTAAGAAATTTAGTGTTATATCTAAACCGTTGTGTAATTTGTTGTTAAAAGATGTGCCATTTGTTTTTAACGAAAAGTGTCTTAATGCTTTTAATGTACTAAAGAACAAATTGGTTGAAGCCCTGATCTTGTTGTCACCTGATTGGTCACTTCCATTTGAGATTATGTGTGACGCAAGTGACTACGCGGTCGGGGCCGTGTTGGGTCAACGGGTGGATAAGAAACCCGTTGCCATATACTACGCGAGCAAAACCCTTTCCGATGCTCAAATTAATTACACCACTACGGAAAAGGAGTTGCTTGTGGTAGTATATGCACTTGATAAGTTTCGATCTTACATTTGGGGGAGCAAGGTTATTGTTTTTTCATATCACAGCGCAGTCAAGTACTTGATGGAGAAGAAGGATGCAAAGCCGCGCTTGATCAGGTGGATTTTACTGCTCCAAGAGTTTGATGTGGAGATCCGCGAAAAGAAAGGAAGCGAAAACGTGGTGGCGGATCATTTGTCGAGACTTGTGGGACAAGAAGAAGAGGAGAAAGACGAGAGGGCCATCAATGAGTCCTTCTGTTTTATCATTTAACAATCCTAACAACCTGGTACCTTGTTCAGGAGTAAGAGTACTGGAGATAGAGTTAGAAGAAGAACCATTTTTAACAGTATTCACATTATTAGAGGTAGTTGGCTTTTGATATACCCTAGGCCTAGGTCCTTGAGGATATCCAACAATTTCAAAACACCTTTCCACAGTATGTCCTATTTTATTACAATGAGTACACTTCAAATTTGGGTTTGGCCCACGAGTAAATTTATTTTTATTATCTAACTGAGTAACTTTAGAAACAAACCCAACATTTTGAACATTATTTTTAGAATTACCATTAGAATTCCTATGTGATTCTTCCCTAGAAACAATAGAGAAAGCTACTTTAACAGTAGGTAATGGTTCACGTGTCAACAAATTTGTCCTAACAGGTTGGTAAGCATCATCAAGACCCATTAGAAACTGCATCAATTTTATTAAAGCATTAAAATCATTGAACCCTTTTGAGGCTTGACAGGAACATGAGGGTAACTGTACCATGGAATCAAACTGTTTCCATAGTGTGTTTAGTTTATGGTAATAATCAGAAACAGAATCTCCATTTTGTTTTAACAAATTAATATTTTGAAACATGTTAAAAATAATCGAACCATCAATTTTCTCATAAGTTTCCCTCAGTTCTGTCCAAACCTCATAAGCAAGTTGAGAATATACTTGACCCACATATAATTCTTCACAAACAGAATTAAGAATCCAAGTTAACACAACAGCATTACATCTATTCCACTGATTTTTAAGAACTTCATCATCTGTTGGTCTCTCACAAGTACCATTAACAAAACCAAGTTTATTCTTAACTTGAAGTGCGAGTTTCATAGCATTAGCCCACATAGAATAATTTTCTGTTCCTTTTAGTTTAAAACTAATAATAGTCATGGTACTAGAATCACTAGCATGTAGATATAATGGATTACTAGCATCTAACTTGCTAATTAAAGTCTCACCGGAATCATCAGTGTCACTCATTTTAACCACTAGTAAACAAAGAAAAATTAACGTAACTAAGCAATTAAGAATGAATTTTCAAGCAAGCACACGCACAAAAAATCTATCAAGGCTAGAGCCAGGTATTCTGAACCACTCTTACTGATGGCAGATCAAGGATTAGCCAAGAAGACTTATGCAAACACACATAAGAATTCAAACAAATGATGCACAAATATTCTTAGAATGCCTAATGCACAAACAAACCAGGCATTGATCTTCTGGCATCAACAACAAACATGCCCAATGCAAGTACAATTAAAAAACTGAAGAAATTAAAGAACGATCTCACCAATTAAGTGACCCAATAATACGTCTTCACCAGAATTAAACTCAGCAACAATATTCAGTGGCTTCCTCAAAGAAATCCGAATATAGCAAAAACCCCAAAAATTACGGTTAGGGTTTGTTATGTGAAACCCTAACACAACCAGAACGAGCGGAAGAACGTAGTGATCAGAGCCGTCGTGGCTCTGATACCATGTCACAAAACTGAAATCTTCTTTATACAATAAGAAACCCCAAGTATTACAGAAAAATTCTTCAATCGATTACACAGAAAGAAGAAAAAAATAACCAGGAACAAGAACAGATCAGATCATCATTGTGATGATCAGATATAATAGTGATCATGAGAGTTGATTCATTCGATCAGGGTGTCTTGAGTCTATTGAAGATTAGTGGAGGCATTCGGTTGTGAAAGAAGAATAATAATTCCAGAATCATCCATAAGCGTATGTAATGAAGTTACTTCTAACGGGCCGAACCTACTTCCAAAAGTTTGTCACAAGCCTACTTCAAGCCCAGCAGATATTTCCCTCAAATAACAAAAATAAAAAAAAAAACAATATAAGAAAACTATATAAAAAAAAAACTCTTAACAAATATTGAATTGAATTGAATTGAATTGTACTGACATTATATCTAATATTTCAACACCCATCCTTTACAAAAGAGTGCGTTGTATCCTCATTTCTTAACTTATTGATCACATATGGGTATATGACCTTCGTTTTTCATCCATTTACCTGAAAATATAAGAGACACATGCTATTAGCAAAAGTTAAGTGAATGAATGCAGTAAACCCAAGCCATAGCAAAACAACGAGCAAATCAACTTGCACAAAAATGGCGCAAGCGAACCCCATAAGGCCCTTCATCTTCATTTTGGCATATTTGTGCAATGTAACTCACAAGGTTTGGGCGTAGGGATGTGTAGAGAAGCTAGGATAACCCAGTGCTGCCCACTATAAGTTTTGGTTTCCATTTTGTCAAGTTATACACGCCCACAATTATTCCGACACGATCTTCTGATATAATTAGCACCCATGGCATTATCAACAATCAATCAAACAAACTTTTACCATAACACCACCTTTAGTATATCTATGATCATGTTACAATATTATTGGGTCAAACGACTTATGACTTCGTCATCAATGCATACGCGTCACACCGCCTTTGATTCCAGACACTTACACATCAGCTCACACTACTTTTTAAGTTTTAACTATCATTTACACAAAACAGGTTACAATACATGTGACTCTAAGCAATTACACAAAAATATGTCACACTCTGCCGGCTAAACTAGAACCTTTTAGTAAGAAAGTCATCAGAATGCTATTTTCTCATTTGAGTACAACTAAGGGGTCCACCTTTTGTTTCTTTCTTTTTTTTTTTATAAAACCTAAAACCCCACTTTTATATATAAAATTATAACGAACTTGGTGATCGAAGGGTCAATGGACCACCCTCTTGACCCTCCATTGGTTCCACCATGGTCACACTAGTTGTAACTTGTAAATAAATCACATACTATATGAATTTATCAAAGTCTTTAAGATTCACATAAAGTTTTAAGTCATATATTAAAATATATATTATGCATACATATTATTTCCTAAATAAGTTAAGATTCACTTACATTTGCTTGATGTTCTTTCTACTGCTTGTGATGTTGCTCCTTGATGCTAACCACAAAGTCTTCATTTTTAACCAAGGATGATAGCGAGACCAACTTTTTAGATATCCTAGGCCTAATTTTGATAAAGTTAGACAGTTATTTATATATAGAAAAGTAAGAAGGATATAATACGAGACGTGGCAAAGAAATTCATGCAAAGTCGACTATATATACAAAAATAAAAAAAAAAGCTGTTTGATTTATAGATACAGTTACATATCATATTTCTATAGGATAAAATTTCAATCTTCAAAATTTATCTTTAAGGCGGCTATTGGGCTCTGGATATATAACTTGGTCATTTAGCAACAAAATAATGAATAGGTCAAGCTGGCCAACAAACTTTTTAATTGAAAAGTGGTCAAATCTGAGACCGAACACGAAAAATGGCCCATGAATTTTACGACATTTTTTTTATACCACTTAACTAGATGATTATATGGCTGTACGTTGCTGGCTGCATATCCCATTGTATAAAAAGTAATTCTATACATGTGTGTTCGTAGTTACGAGAGCCATGTTTTAGAAATTATACTCCATCAAAAGACTCGGTATCAACATCACCCATAGCCCATAGGTTTGGTACATGTGTTAATGAATCGAGTGTTAAACAAACCGTTCAACAGTAAGGTATAAACTTCACTTATAGTTTACTGTTTCCAACTTTCCATGCGAGTATCTATATTTTTTAACTTATCTCTCCACGTTGTTGAGTATACCATTCAACAGGAAGGTATAAACTTCACCAATGCTATCCGCTTCTTCGTTATATCATGCATGGCAGTGATTCACCACAAACTCGAAGTATATTATTTTATTAAACGGTGGGACAAAATGCTATAAGGATAAAACTTGTTCGTCTTGAAGCAATAAGTTATAGTTTCGACTATTGTTATGGTTTACTTAACTTATTAAGAACCCCATAACTAGTTGTTACGATTTATTCGAGACAACCGCAAATCTCCTAAGAACACAAGATAAAGAAAAAGGAAAACCAAATAATAATTCTCTAATTATTATTAAAAAGTTCAACGGTATTTAAAGAAAACAAGAAAATTAGGAAACATAATCAAGCTAAGAAACAAATTCATAACTAAAATAAAATAACTTGCAAATCAAGAAATAAGATTATTGATAATATTTGAATAAGGTCTATCCAAATCTTTTTAATCTTCATAACGGGTTGGCTCAGTGGCGGTCCAAGGTTTTCAGAGGCCTCAATCGAACTAAAAAGTTGGGGCCCTTCCTCAAAATCTTTTTGATACAAAACCTCGTGTTTCTGGGCTAATACCGACAACATTATTATTAGTAACAATTTTAACTATTCAACAAAGTTCTAATTTGTAATGTTCTAGTTTTCTACTGAAAAACAAAGAGAAAATGGACAATGTTCTAATCACTAAGTAGCAAATAACAAGCAATTCACATAATTAAATAAATAATTAGATTTAGACATACTAACCTTTAAAGTTTGACATAATTAATTTGAGGGCTGTAAACCCCTTGGCAATTTGGTATCTGGACGTTTGATCCACACAATACAATAAGTATTGTTTAAATTATTTAATTATTGTATTATTTAAATTATTTAATTTGAAGGCAATTGGGCAATTCATAGTTTATAGTAACAGTTTCCAATTCCAATATTAATTGCAATTTAATTTTATGGATGATTAATCATTTAATTGCACTTTCCATTTCAGCAAACCGTATCACATAAATAAAGAGGCAATTCATATTCCTGACTTCTCGGCATATTTCTAGTTAAAAATTCAATCGCATAAATAAATTAGAAAAACCACTAATATTAAAAAAAACAGTTTTAAAAAATGGGGCATTTATTATTTTGAGGCCTAAGCCCTAGCTTGGCCAATTAAAGCTATTGGGCCGGTCCTAGGTTGGCTTACCGGTCTCTCTTTTAGATCGGGCCCTTTGTGCTATTTGGATCGTATCACTAGCATAAACAAACATTTTTCTTCAACGAATGCATAAGAATAAGAAAATAAGTTCGTTTAAGTGTACTTGTCTGGTTGTTTGTTTGGATAAACTTGAACGAACAAACATGGTTTTTTTAACGAATGCATAAGAATAAGAAAATAAGTTCATTAAGTGTACTCGTATGCGTGTTTGTTTGGATAAACTTGAACGGACAAGAACAAAAAAAAGGCATTTGTTTAACTGTCATTGTCCATTTCTTTACGATTGAACTTAGACGAACAAGCAAATGTTCGGTTTTACAACGTTAGGTTTAGGCTGGCCAGTTAGGGCAATAATAGAGTGAAACTATTCTCAAACTAGATATCTTTACCAAGTCCTCATGCCTGAATTTGGGTCCATAAAATATGAAAATCAGCTTTCATATGTAACGTTTATAAGAAAAAAATGTATGGGGTGAGAGAGGCTCGAACTCTCGACCTCAGGATCACTCTTTGCTATGAGACCTACGCGCTAGCCAACTGCGCCACCACCCCGTATGTTCATATTTTCAAACTACGTTATTTATAAGCTAGTAACTTCAGTCGTAAACTAAAAGACATCACTTGAAACACGTTTTTAGTTTTTTGAAATATATGAAAAGCTAAATGAAAACCTTTTACATCGATGATACTTGTAAGTGCATTTCGTAGGGTCATCTAGCTTTTATTTTGATGTCATTTACACCACATGTGAAGGGCAATCCACGTGTGTCGACTCATAGTCGTTTTTGATAGGATTATAGGAATGAAATTTTTTCTTTCGATAATTGACAATTAAATCCTCAACATTTTATGGCTTTCTTGATAGGGCGTTTACATTTTTAATTTGCGCTTATGAAATTGGGTACATTGAGTTACGTTTTCAGCATACATGCCCCCATTTTTCAACGATATTCCCAGTAACGGTATTTATTTGAAATATTATGATGTGATTGTGTTAGTCAGTGTATGTCGTGGTCTACCCTCATAGCTTATGGTGACAACTCTCTTGATGTTTCTAGTATGCCTAATAATGGTCCTTTAATATACCCTAACATTGTTCAAAAATTACTTATGCAGTCAACATAAATGTAAAGATATATCTTGAGTGGGCATATTAGAACAATAATCTAGAGCTCTTTTATGCCATTTTAAGAACGGCAACTTTTTCAGAATTCTCCTATTCGTATACTCTAAAATAATACGCATGTCAAGTATCGAACTTGGGTTTTCACCTATAATACAATCTTGAGGCCACAAATCCAACGACCATGACCAAATTCAAAATGAAGATCTGTAAAAGAGTCTACAACCTGGTCAAAGGAGTGTTGAATGAGAGCCACGGGTTAAGGTATGTCAAGTCAAGTCAAAGATGAAGAAATGAAGGGTTCAACAATTACCTCTATAATTGTCTCCTATTAAACTAGCCTTACCTTAATGCATGTAGATTCCTTTAGTATTTATAATAATAATAATAATTTTGCAATAAGAATCAGAGAAAAAATGGAAGAATAAAAATGTCTTAAGGGTATGTTTGGTTGGAGGTAATGGAATGAAGTTGGAATGAAATGGGAGAAGGAATGGAATGGACAAGGGAATGAAATTGATCATTACCATTCCTTTGTCTTGTTTGGTTAACATATAGGAATGAAATCAATTAGTAATTTTTAATTTTTGGTATCCAAAAAAATTATAGAAATGAAATATAAATAATAAAAACACTCATATCTCAAAATAATTTTTATCCCCCCCCCCCCAAAAAAAAAAAAAACTCTACGATGGCGACGGTGGTAGCTTCGGCGATGAAAATGGTGGTGGCGGTGGTGATGGTGGTGGCGGAGGTGGTGGTGTCGGCGGAGTTGGTGGTGGTGCTGATGGTAGTGGTGGTGGTGGTGTTAAGAAAGTAAGGTGAAGGATGAATGAAATAAAAAAAAAAAGAAGGGTGTTGGAAGGAATGGTTTTGGTGGAATGAGATTCCATGTATAATGGATGCTTCCATTCCCTTGAGCAACCAAACACCACTTTTTTCATTCCCACGTAATGAATCATTCCATTCCTACTGTCATTCCTGCATGCCAAACGCTACCTAAGTCTCTTCTTTAATCTATTACTAGGTTAGCTACCCGTGTAACACACGGGTTAGAACAAATAAATGTATTTAAATAATAACGCCTCGTGAAATACAAAAAAAAAATACGTTTAACAGATATAAAGATATATTATATGGTAGAATAAATTGCACGTTATACAGTATGGGAATAAAAAAGTTGTTAGAAAATTCATAAATCTCTATTTATTTCTTTGTACACAATATTTCTAATTTTATTTGTAACTTTACTCTCTATATCAAAATTTAGTAATTCCGTATTGTTCCTGCTCTTAACTCTAGATAATGAAACAGATAATTGACCACGAGTTAAAATAAATTGTATAAAAAATAAACCAATCATCTACAGTGATTGACCTTAGCTTTTATTAATCTTCATTGCAAAACAAAAATAGTGAAAATTGCATTCTTTGAAATTAATCATTTTATCTAAAGGTGTAGGATTTTTCTTTTTTTTTTTAGGAATAAAAGTGTGAGTTCCAATATTATTTCCGGATATGATTTTGGCTTCTATAACATGGTTGTCATATTGTAGTTTCATTCAACATCGACTTTTAAGACTAACCAATTACTTGACAATCTTAGATTTTGAGGCTATTTAAAACATCAGAAAAACTTATACTTTCTTATAACTTAACATTTTATTTGAATAATGGTAATATTTTTCATCTTCTGAAAACATGTATAACAAACGTTTGTTAGTTTCTTGAACGACCTCATTTTTCGGTGCATGTATAACTCGTTCACTAAAGAAATCTATATTTTTGAAATCTTCAACATTTGAAGGATATACAAAGTCAATTTATCATCTAAGTAACAACGTGCTAACGTCTAACATTTGTACTCCGAAGGTAAGAAGTTGTATTATCCACCTGAAAAACCATAACATGTAGTCTAATGTTTATATTTTTGTGGATTTTTAAGATGATGAATTAAACATAAATGATAAGTTGATTAAATAATCAATAAAAAAAGTTGTAAATGGCTACTTTTTAAAACTAACCCGTGGACCGAAACTCACTCTAATCATAAACTGTTTTGACTTGAACCTATTTGAGACTTTAACATGTTAAAGAAGCCCGCTCGTTTAAATTAACATAAACACTGAGATGACATCAATAGTGAAATTAACATATAATCATATATAATTAATAAGTTAAGTTTATTGAAATTTTAATTTTAAATTAATCTTGCCTCTTCAAACAATAATATCATTTCTTATAAAACCTTAATATTAATTAACTAATATAATATATTTAAAACCTTATTAAAACTCAATGTGAAAATTAGTTATTTATAATAAAAACCTAATATGAATAACTAATACAATATACTCATATAAAAAAATAACATATGTACGCTGGTATTAAATTTTTTAAATCATAAAAGAATTATTAAAAAGAGAAAATAAAAGATTAAAAAGAAAAAAAAATGAAATACAAAATTATTAATAAAAAAGAGAATTGTATTTAATATGATAGAAAGGAGTAGAAATTTTGTAAGAATCACTTTGGTGATGACATGTCTCTTACAAAGATTTGTTTATTATATAGTATAGATTGGGTTAGGTACCCGTATAGAACACGAGTTAGAATAATTAAATGTATTTAAATAATAACACAATGTGAAATGTAAAAAATACGTTCAACATATAAAAAATACAATATATGGTATAATAAATTACACAATACACAATATGAAAATAAAAAGTTAAAAATTCATAAATCTCTAAATATTCTTTGTATACAATATTTGTAATTTAATTTGTAACTTTATCCTTTATATTAAAATTAGTAGTTTCATTTTTTTAACTCTAGATAACGGAACACATAACTTACCATGTGTTAAATCAGGTTGTCTAAAAAACAAACAAACTATCTAAAGCGATTGGCCTTAGTTTTTATTAATCTTCATTGCAAAACAAATATTAAGTGAAAATTTCTTTTTTGAAATTTGAAATTAATTATTTTATCTAAATCAACGTGAAAATTCGTTACTTATTAAAATTTAATATTAATAACTAATACAATATATTTATATAAAACTAAATAATATATTTATATTGGTATTAAATTTTTTAAACCAAGAACTAATTATTAAAAAGAGAAAATAACAGATCAAATAGAAAATAAAAATAAAATATGAAACTATTAATAAGAAAAAGAAATATATATTGAATATGAGAGAGGTGGAAAAATTTTGTAATAATCACTCATGTGTAATAACATATGGCATTAAGACTCGTGTAGAGCACGGGTTATAACGAATAAATTTATTTAAATAATACCACAATGTGAAATATAAAAAATATGTTCAAAAGATATACAGATATAATATATGATAGAATAAATTACACATTACAAAATATGAAATAAAAAGTTATTAAAAATTCTTAAATCTCTAAATATTTTTTTTGTATATAGTATTTGTAATTTTAACCTCCATATCAAAATTGGTATTTTTGTTTTATTTTTTCTTTCAACTTTAGGTAATAAAACACATAACTGACCATGTGTTAAAACAGGTTGTCTAGAAAACAAACAAACCATCTAAAGTGAATGGCCTTAGCTTTTATTAATCTCATTGCAAAACAAATATTAAGTGAAAATTTCTTTCTTTGAAATTTGAAATTAATTATTTTATTTAAATCAACGTGAAGAATTGTTACTTATAAAAAGCTTGATATTAATAACTAATACAATATATTTATATAAAACTAAATATAATATTTATGTTGGTATTAAATTTTTTAAATAAAAAGTAATTATTAAAAAGAAAAATAATAAATTAAAAAGAAAAAAAAGTTAAATATAAATTATTAATAAGAAAGAGAAATATATTTAATAAGAGAGCGAGGTGGGAAAATTTGTAAGAAGTTATCTTGTGTGATGCCATGTGGCATTGAGAAACCTTTATTTATTATATAGTATAGATAGATTCTTTTGGAGAGTGATTATCTCAAATCAACCGTATCATCTTAGAACATTCACGGCCTGTCTCTTATCCACATTTCTATAATTACACTAAAAAACATTATATTTCTCTCTTCTGTTCAATTAAAAAAAATTTATACCTTTATCATTACAGTTTTCTTTTTCATCTGCTCACAACCAATTCAACAAATATTAAAAAAATAAATAGGAGCAAACAAAGTTTCCCCAAATTTACAAAAAATTACCATATTTTCTTTCTCCGGGTTGAGTTATTCTACAAAGGCCAACAAAAATGAGAAGTGTGAGAAACCATAGTTGATTGACATGTGTCAAGTGGGGACCAAAGGTAAAAGAGTATAAACGTAATACTACATATTTTCTCTCTTCACATGTAAGTCACATGTCAATTCTTCTATCATTTTAAAACGTCCATAACTTTTTCATGCAACATTATTTTTTTTTAAATTTCATCATCATAACAAGCGTTTTTTTATCTTTAATATGAGTATCACTTAGTTATATAAAAATTAAAAAAAAAATTACGTCATTGTGTCTTTTCGTCGTTGTGTCTTTCTGTTTGTTATTGTGTTTTTTTCATCATTGTGTCTTTCAAATCATCATTGTGTTTTTTTTAAATGCTAATAATATGGTTGTGTAATAAAATAATACGTAAATATAATGATAAAATAACAACAAATTATCTAATACATAAAACACAGTGATGAATAAATATTGCACAATTACATGAAACATAATACACAATGATGAATACATATAACACAATGACCAGAAACGTAAAACACAATAGTGAATACATATAACACAATGATCTGAAACGTAAAATACAATGGAAACTACATATTACACAATGATATGAACGTAATACACAATGATAAGTAGTAAGACACATGATGAACACAAAGACAAACAAAAAGATACAAATGACGTAATCTTTGTTTTAATTGCTATCTTTAATATGAGTATCAATTGATAACACAATGACCAAAATCTATAACACAATACATAGAAAAACCCAATTAAAAATCATAATGAACAATCAATTAACACAATATAAAAAACCCACTAATTTTTTTTATTTTTATATAACAATATGGTACTCATATTAAAGATAAAAAAACGCTTGTTATTATGGTGAAATTTTTTAAAAAAAATAATAATGCATGAAAAAGTTATTGACGTTTTAAAATGGTGGGGGAATTGACATGTGTCTTGCATGTGGAAAGAGAAAGTCAACAAAAGTGGGTTATTACCTTTATGTCATTTTCATCAATTTAATTTCTTAAGCTAATCTCCACAATTCAAATCTAAGATCAATGAATTAGATTCCTTCTCACCCTTCTTGTTTTTGTTGTCCTTTATATTTTAACTTTACACTTCTTTCTCCATCCTATAATTTACACTAACAACCACTCAAAATCTCACCCTATAATTTACAAACTTTTCTAACATAATTATACGGAATATGATGAGAATGCTCTTACCCACCTGCGAAGTAGTTTGTTTTCTCTTTTCCTTTTCATCTTTCAGAGAGATATGATTATTAGTTAATTATTTGTTAGACCGATTTTAGTTAGCAAACAAAATTTGTACTTTTCTAGATTGATGAAGGTATGGTAAGGTACGTTTCTTGTCGGTAAACAAGCTTTGACTTGGAATATTTCACATGTCATTACTTTGATTAATAAATTTAAAGAAACAAGTTATAATCTTTTATTTTATTTATTAGCCGCTAGACAGGAAAACAATTAAGCTTTTAAATTGAAATTTGAATATATTTATTTTTTGTCTTTTACTTAACATAATCATCGTAAGGAACCTTGACTCTGTGTTACATGAAAAAATATTCTTATCCTTTTTAATTTGGTACGAAGAATTCACAATACATATAATTAATATTTTATTATGGATACGTATAAGTCTGAAAATTTCAAATTGCAGATTGTCAACTAAACACCGCGTAGCCATTTTCATAATCTCTATTTTCCTTAATTCATCCTCCTATTTATTGATCTTGTACCCATAAAGAATTAAGGTTACTATGGGACAACAGTCGTTGATATACAGTTTTGTTGCAAGAGGAACGTTGATTCTATCGGAATACACGAACTTCACTGGTAATTTTACCGAAATCGCTCATCAATGTCTTCTGAAGCTTCCTGCAACCAATAACAAGTTCACGTACAACTGCGACGGTCACACGTTTAACTACCTCGTGGAAGATGGATTCAGTGAGTCACATCTGATCTGATTATGAGAATTTTATGTACTGTGTACTTATTTTGAAGTGTTAGTCCATTTAGTTCTTCATATTTTGTTATGTTATATGTTGTTTCTGTTAATAGGTTTAAGTAAAATGTCCATTTGTCCAACCAGATTATATCACTTGTCCAAAAATCCATGTCATAAGCCAAAATTATATCTTCGGAAGCCAAAATAAATCTCGTCAGAAGCCGAAATAATCTTGTCAGCCGCCTAAATAACCCCTCGGCTCCGACGATTTAAAAAAACAAAAAACAAACTAGCATCTGATAACGCGTGGCAGAATCTGGTTGGTAAAAATCCTGTCGAGTATCGTTTGAAAGGAGATTGGGCCGACGAGTTATGTGGATGTTCGGGGAATTGGTAGGATAGTTGGACATGTTGTCAATATTGACCGGTCAAATGGACATTTTGGTCATTACCCCTTACAAAAATGCTAGGTAAGTTTGGCTTTGCGTATACGTATGCTTGTTTTTATAGTATGATGATCCTGCTTCTTGATCCGCTTCCTGTTGATGAAATTAATTGTCATGTGTTGCTGTATTGTTGTTGATTGAATGATTCATAATTTAGATTGGATTATTAAAGTTATCAGCCTAAACTTGGAGGTAAGGATAATTCTTTTCTATATATATATATATATGCATTTTGCACTAGTAAATTACTTAGATTTTGTGCTTATAGATTTTGAATCGAAAGCACTTATAACTTGTAAAACTATCCAAGATTTGCTTCAAATTGTTTACATGTGCAATTAAGTCACATGCTGACATCTAAATCTTACTTAACATGGTTTTGGATTTTTCTGTCATGTAGTTATTGCAGGATTATAATATTTAACATTTAGAAGGTATTAGTACTGCTGTATGCACTATCCAGTATGCTACTGGTTTCAACATGTAGAAATATGTTATTGCTAAATACATTCATTCGTAGTTTGTCTAATATTCTCTTCTCTATTTATGAAGCATACTGCATTGTTGCGGTTGAGTCCATTGGCAGACAGGTTCCAATAGCTTTTCTTGAGCGCATCAAGGATGACTTCACCAAGAAGTATGGTGGTGGGAAAGCTGCAACAGCTGCAGCCAAAAGCCTCAACAAAGAATTTGGGTATTAAATATTAGTAACTGTGGTCTTCTTTCGCATGTATTAGCTATCAATCTTTTAGTTCTCATCTAATCACACAAACCTTTATTGTTACTAGCCCCAAGCTAAAAGAACAAATGCAGTATTGTGTGGACCATCAGGAAGAGATCAGTAAGCTTTCAAAGGTCAAGGCTCAGGTTACAGAAGTCAAAGGGGTCATGATGGAAAACATTGTGAAGGTAAGGTTTATGTGAAATGCCTAAGTTAAATCGTTTGTCGAATACTGGTCATGATTGACACCCCTGTTGTATTGTAGGTTCTTGACCGTGGAGAGAATATTGATATTCTGGTGGATAAAACCGCGGACCTTCGCACTCAGGTAAGTGAATGCAAATGTTATTATGCAAGTTGATATTGAACTTGATGTTGTTATAAAATCTTATGTTTGCAGGCACAAGGTTTTAGGGAAAATGGTGAACAGTTGAGGAGGAAAATGTGGTGGCAGAATATGAAGATAAAGCTGATAATTCTCGGGATTATTTTCGCCTTGATTCTCATTATTGTTCTATCAGTATGCGGTGGCTTCAACTGTGGCAACTGAAGCACGTTCATGAATTGAAAACATCTTGTCATCTATTCATTATTTCTTATTAATTTCTTGCTTTATTTTCTGCTTGATTGCACTTATCTGCTACATTCTACGGAGATCATGTTTGTATAGCTTGTGTACTTATATGACCATTTGATATACATAATAGGAAAATGCATTTAATTGATTTTTGGTTAATTTTGGCTAAATGTATGCACTGTTGGCATGGATGGATCAAACAATTATATCAAACGAACAAACAAACACGAGATATTTGGGGTGACACCCCTCGACTCTTTTCATATAATCAAACGAACATCACTTCACGAACTTACAAGGAGAAGAGACTTTCTCTTGACTCACACAAATAAAACTAATAATCTAGACCCTATTTATAGATC
Organism: Bidens hawaiensis; assembly: GCF_021521415.1. Lineage (NCBI taxonomy): Eukaryota > Viridiplantae > Streptophyta > Magnoliopsida > Asterales > Asteraceae > Bidens > Bidens hawaiensis. Next base: position 65,383 of record NW_027496849.1, on the reverse strand, counting down.
TACTAAACTTGCTCTCCAAGCCAAACCTAACTTGGAAAACAAGGCAAACTTATTCTTGAAAAATCCATATTAAAATAAAGTTACAAAACAAACCCTCAACTTTATTGATAATTCAAGATTATTCTTCATGCACGACTTTATATAAATTGTCATTGTATTTAATAAACTTTCAAACATATGTTTTAACATAATGCACTTATAATACGAGACTGTTTGATGCAAGATACTTGTAACATGGTATAGGTCATCTAGGTGATTTGGTCACACTGTAGGGACTAATAAAACCTATTACCTGTTGTAATTTGTAAACTTACATTACAATACTATTAACAGTATGTTAGATTAAAAAATGTTTTTGAAAAGTTTATTTATACATTACTACCTCACCAAGACAAATCGTAATATATTGATGCACTTTGTCCCTTGTTTTTTATACTGATAACAGGGTAGAATAATAGATTTATACTTCCAATAGTCTGCATTGATGAAGGTAACTATTATCAACTAATTAAATGGCTTTCTCATAAGGCTGAGGGGTGTGGGGGGCGCGAGAGGGGGCGCGAGTGGGGGCGCCAGCCAATAATATTGTGACGTGTGGCAGAGAGAGAAACTTGATAAGATGGGTGTTGGTTGTGGTGCTCGCGCCCCGGGACATGGTGTGGAGGGGCGCGAGAGGGGGCGCGAGCGGTTTTTTTTTTATTTTTTTATAAATGTATTAAAAAGACGTATTATTAAAAAAACTCATAAATTATTTAAAAAAACACACATTAATTAAAAAAACACATTAATATCTAAAAAAAAAATTAAAGTACTAAAAAAAAACATTATTCTTATTCTTCGGCTTGGTCTTCTTCGATCAACCTCTTCCGGATACGTTCCTTTTGTTTTTCCATCAGCATTTGGTCGACCGGATTTAGGTTACTGAAGTCTCTTGTAAGGAAGTCCAAATCTCTCATTCTTTTTTTTTCCTTTTTGTCATTAGAGACCACCTCCATGGTTTTGTTGAATTTATTGAGGGATTCAACAAGATCGTTGATGTTTACGGCTTCCCCCTCAGCCGGTTTTTTCCCCCTGGCGTCCCTTCCCAATGGCCGCCTCCTCGGCGGTGAAGACGTTTCCTCCCCCGCAACGTTTAGGTCGAATCCAACCCGGCAATCCGACCCGGCGGAAGTGCTGTACGCTCCAGACGAACTAGTTTTAGTCCGTTTCGGCCCTACTTCCTCATCAATGTCCGGCGCCACCAGCTCAACCCACTTAGAACACCTTCTCAACCTCTCCCACACCTTTACATCGTCCCACGTCTTCACCGTCCCATACCTCCGCAGGCACTCCTGCTTCCACTCTTCGACAGTGAAATTATAAACCGCCAAATCGTCACTGCCACTTGGTCTCATACGACCGGCGTTCCTGTTGAACAGATTAGTAAACAAGCCGACAAATTTTCTGATTTCGGTCCACCGACCCGAAATCATATCGGCGTTCCGCTCTGTACTCCCAACGAGCGAATAGAACGTCTCCCTAACCTTTGTCCAAAAGACCTTGCTCTTTTGGTAGTCCGCTGCAAAATAAATTTGTAAGTCATTTAACTTTTTTAGTTAACTTTTTTATTAAAAATCATTTTTAAAAACGTTAAAACAATTACCGCAACGCCGATCCTCAGAAGTGACTATCCAAGCCCGACACAGGGCTTCCTTCTCATCCGATGACCACGGAGTGATTTTCCGTTTCGTCCTTCCGGTCGAAGCCGAACCCGACCCGTCCGTTGCAACTTGTTTTTTCCGGTGGACGCGTCTTCTTTGTCCCGTAGCTTCACCTTCTGGTTCTTGTGTCTCCGGAACTACAAAGTTAGGAGACGGTTGTATGTTGGATGGTTGAAAGCCGGATGATTGTTGCGACCCCGAATAAAACATCGCTTGGTCCGGTGCCGACCATAAATCGTCGTAACTGTAATCTGAATCTAGGTTTGTGTACCAATTTCCAGCCATGTTTTTAAAAAAAGGTTTCGAAGATAGGGTGATTTTGGTATGTGATATTGGTTTTGGGTGTGGTATGTGAGAATGGTTTTGGGTGTGGTATGTATTGGTTTATATAGAGGAATATATATGTGATATATAGAGGAAAAATTTTTTTTTTTTTAATACACATTAATATGAGCCAACGGCTCTATTCACGCTTCCCAAGCCTCCTTCACGCTACCCCCAGCCGCTACCCCTCTTGCGCCTGCCTCTTTTTCCGCGCTCGCGCCCCTCTCGCGCCTCGGTGGTGTGGTGCTCGCGCCCCGGGGCGCGAGCGGCTGTCCTCTTGCGCCCTTTCTCGCGCTCCACACCCCTCAGCCTAAGTATAAATCATAATACATGCTTGAATTTGGGCTGATAAAATATGAATTCAGCTCCCATTTGAATAACTTAAAAGACAAAAAAAAATTTATGGGGTGAGAGAGGCTCGAACTCTCGACCTCAGGATCACTCAAAATTTTGCTATGAGACCTACGCGCTAGCCAACTGCGCCACCACCCCATTTAACACCTAATACTTATCTGGTCAACATAATCTAGAGTCCTATTATTTCATTCACTTTATAACACCAGTGATAGGAGTTTTGTTTATATATATCTTTTCTTTATTCAAAACAGTGTTTTTATATGATTATTAATTTAATTAGTTAATTATTTGTTAGACTTGGTTTCAGTTTGCAAACAAATGTTGTACCTTTCTAGATTGATGAAATATGGTACGCTTCTTGTTGGTAAACAAGCTTTGACTTGGAATATTTCATGTGACATTACTTTAATTAATTAATATTATACTATTAATTGTTACGTATAAGTCTGAAAATTTCAAACAGCTGATTGTCAACTAAACACTGCATGGCATTTGACACGCATCCTCCGATTTGGTGCATTAGCTTGGTATCCTCCACACGCTGCAGTGCTCGGTTTTCTAGTTATGGGACAACAGTCGTTGATCTACAGTTTTGTTGCAAGAGGAACTGTGATTCTATCCGAATACACAGACTTCACTGGTAATTTTACCAAAATTGCTCATCAATGTCTTCAAAAGCTCCCTGCAACTAATAACAAGTTCGCATACAACTGCGACGGTCACACGTTTAACTACCTTGTTGAAGATGGATTCAGTGAGTCCAATCTGTATGTTATTATTTTGTCGTTGATCTGATAATGAGAATTAGGTTGTGATTTTGAAGTGTTAGTCGATTTAGTTCTTCATATTTTGTTATGTACTTTTAGATGCTTACATGAGCTCTGCGTCTAGGTTATTAGTTTTAATATGTGCTTCTAGGTAAGTTTGGCTTTGCGTACAAGTATTCTGGTTTTTATAGCATAATGATCCTGCTACTTGTAGAACTCGTTAGTTGGCCGGTGGGTGGGAACTAGCGATTAATCCGATTGGAGTTTTTATTAATGTTTTCAGTTTTATATATGCACATGCACATTTTTATATATATACACGCATTTTTATGTACATGTTTATATATGGAATCACCGGAAATTAGTTGGAAACTTCTTGAGTCTTCGGAAATTGGCAGGAAACCAAATTGCCAAAAATCGGCGGAATTAAGGTCCAACTACCGATTTTTCCAACACTGCTTGATCTGCTTCTTGTTGAAGAAATTAATTGCTATGTGTATTTGCTGTATTGTTGTTGCTTGGATGTGAATCATAATTTATATATGAATTCTTAAATTTACCAGCCTAAACTTGGAGGTAAAGAATAGATATTCATTTTCTATATTTGCATTTTGCACTAGTAAATTATTGAGATTTTGCTTTTTATAGCTTTCAGATATAAAGTGCTTATAAATTTGTAAACAATTGCAAGTTTTGCTTTAAATTGTTATCTACATCAATTCTTAGCATGGTTTTGGATTTTTCTGGTATTTAGTAATTGTAGGATTATGATATGAACTGTTCAATCATGTATAAATTTGTTATTGCGAAATACATCTGTTTGTAGTTTGACTAACATTATCTTCTCTATTTTTGAAGCATACTGCGTTGTTGCGGTTGAATCCATCGGCAGACAGGTTCCAATTGCATTTCTTGAGCGCATCAAGGACGACTTCACCAAGAAATATGGTGGTGGGAAAGCTGCAACGGCTGCAGCCAACAGCCTCAACCAAGAATTTGGGTATTGAATATTAATAACTGCGTCTTCTTTCGCATGTATTAACTATCAAGCCTGTTCTTATTTAATCACACAAACCTTTATTATCATTAGTCCCAAGTTGAAGGAACAGATGCAGTATTGTGTGGACCATCAAGAAGCGATCAGTAAGCTTACGAAGGTAAAGGCTCAGATTACAGAACTCACATGGGTCATGACGGAAACCATTGATAAGGTATGTCTAAATGAAATGCACAAAATTAACTCGTTTTTTGAATAATGGGCCATGAATACGATTGACATTTGGCACTCATGTTAGATACTTGACCGTGAAGAGAAGATTGATATTCTGGTGGATAAAACCGTGGACCTTCGCTCTCTGGTAAGTGAATGCAAATGTTATTATGTAGCTCGTTATTTATGTTAAATTATAAATCGTTATGTTTGCAGGCACAAGAGTTTAGGGAAAATAGTGATCAGATGAGGAGGAAAATGTGGTGGAAGAATATGAAGATATGCGGAGGCTTCAACTGTGCCAACTGAAGCGCGTTCACCAATTGAAAACACCTTGTCCTCTGTTCATTATTTTTTATCTTTTTCTTGTTTTTTTTTTCTAGATTGCATTTATCTACTTCATTATACGTTACGGTGTTTGTATAGATTGTACTTATATGGGTCTTTTGGTGTACATAACAGGAAAAATGCATTTGATTGGTTTTTGGTTTTATTTTTTTTGGCAAAATGCATGAAAACTTTATACAAATTGTCATTGTATGTACAATATACTTTCAAACATATTTGTTAATGTAACATACTTATGAAACGAAACTGTTTAATGCAAGACACTTGTAATATGTTATCAATCGTCTAGGTAATTTGGTGACACTGCAGTAACTAAGAAACAGTAGGTTACATTCAATAATATTTTTGAAATGTTTGTAATACATCAACTCATTAAGATAAATTGTGCTATCTTGATGCACATTAATTTGTCCCTTATTTTTTTGTGTATTGTTGACAGTCTGCTGTGATGAAGGAAATCATTTCTTTTTCATTTCATTTCACATGATATCAGAAGATGTAATTTCGGTATTGGTTTAATGCGATATCAAAATCCAAAAAGAACAAAAAAAAAATCACACATCTCTCACTTTACAATTAGAAAACAGAACCGAGGAAACTAAAACCCGAACCAACCAGTGTTTACAATCAAATTACAACACATCAATTTCCAAATTGTCAATCAACCTCACTTTCCCGAACCATGCTGCAACACACACCACAACCCCATTCGTAATCTCTTCAACTGCGTCTAGACTTTCTTGATCCACAATCTGCAACAAGCATAAATCCATGAGTTCAGCCAAAATAAAAAAAAAACAAAAACAAAAACAAAAAAACCTTATATAAATTACAGCACAGGTCAAATGAAATGCATCAAACTGTTTTAACAGATAGTAGTTAACCAAATAAGTAAGGTAATATTATGTTTGGTAGGGTGCTCAAGTGCTTAACGCCTAAGCAACTGGTTTGAATGAGGATTATTTAAGCTCACTTTGAATTTAAACTCGTAATCTCACCTCAACGTAATCTATTTTTCCACCTGCTGCTTCTATACTTTCCATCACTGATCGCCTCAATTCTCCAGCACTCTTTTCACCCTTATTAGCAGCCGATTTGGCTTCAAATAAAGCCCGGCTTATAGACAAAGCCTGCAGTTTTTAGAAAAACAGCTTAGATTCCATTTTAGTTTCTAACAATATGGTGCCCACATAATGAAAACATATAACCTTAAAAACAAATGGGACCCGACCTGTTCCCTTTTCTGTGGTGAAAGATGCACGTTGCGGTAGCTCATCGCTAGACCATCCTCCTCTCGCATCAACTCAGAACCAATCACTTTAACAGCAAAATCAAGATCTCGAACCTAAATGTACATTGTTCATTAAAAAAATCATAATTTTATCATAAAAATATTCTAGAACTAGGATGATAATCGTGTCCGCCCCGAACCTAAATGTAAATTTGTTCATTTTAAGAAATCCAAACCATATTTTGTTCGCTTAACCCTAACCCCCACACGTTTAAAATAGTGTAGCCCAAGCATGACCCGCTTGACTCAATTATTGAAGAAACACTAACCGGACCCCGGGCAGATTACTGGTAACCTGGGGGTTAGATAGATGTTTCCCACGAGGGGTTAGACCCTGAGAAGATGGTTCTTCTGATAACCTGCAAAACAGACACCGTGAGCTTGTCACTGAGAAGGGGGGGGGGTTCCTCCTTGTGACCACCCTCCGGCGTGAGAATCAGACTAGATTGCTCTTTAAATATAAATGTATATTAAGAGATTGCTAGAGCAGATATCAGGTATAATATGATGATACAAGATAAGATATGATGGTCATACCATTTGTGGTATTTATAGCCGAAGGTAGGTTTCCAAGGAGGTGTGGCCGGCTGCAACAGTGTTCCTGTTCCACCAACAGTGGCCTACGCACGTGCCCTGCTGGTAGTTGGTGGGTAGGCAGCGGCTGATAGTGACCAGGCCTGCTGTGTACTATTCCTTTTCCACCAACTGCCGGCTACGCACGTGGTATGGCAGTAGTTGGTGAGTAGGCAGCGGCTAATAGTGACATACAGTACAGGAGCATGCTGCTCGCCATACTGTTGTCAATAAGCTGTCGTATCTTTAGTCAGATCTTTTTCCCATACCTCGTCAGGTACAGTACAGAAGATCTTCCTGTGTCGTACGGACTGGCTTATTTGGGCGGGAGTATTCCCCCTCCCGCCCTTGTGCGGGATTGTTCCCGGCTTTGCTCATTCCTTCAGGTGACACCGAGTGATTGAGAGCTAAGTGCCTTGTGCGTGTAGCCTTGCTGCGCGGGTGGCCTTCCCTGATGGCTTGTATCCGAAGCTGCGGGAACAGGCGGAGTCCTTCACCATCGGGAGGCATTTCCTGCGGGAACAGCTTGCGTACTGCGCGTAAGGACGTCACGTCTCTGAGCATGGTTGGTCCTGCGGATCCAGTTGGTTTCTGCGCAGACGTCCCTCTTCAAGGTGAGTCTTGCGGGTCCAACTGGGCTCTGCTGGGACCTACCTCTTCAAGTCCCCCAAGTCCAATGTTCTTCTCATGAGTGTTTAATAAAGTGAGGTGAACTTTTGGACTTACGCAAAGGGTTTTTGAAAAGGGTTTTTTAAGGTTTTCCATGGGGATTCTTCCCGCGGAAGTCCTTGTCACTTGCAGAAATTCCCGAGTTTCCTGCTTGGTCTTTGGGTATGATGCGGGTAGGTCTGTAACCTCCTCGCCAGTCAGGAGCGTTGAGTCCTACTTGTGTGGATTCTCCATGAGGTTTTGGTCGTTTTGAACATAGTGATCAATTATGTTAAAACCACCAATTCCATCCTGGAGCTTCAAACAATGTAGTTCTCGACGTTCCCGCTATGCGGGGACGTTATTTCCGTTTCCGCAAGCATTGCCCAGAAGATCCTTCTTGGTTTCAATTCCCAGCGGAGCGCTAGGTATGTGAAGGGTTTTGCCTTAACACTGTACCCGCGCTCGTCTTACGGTTACTTTACTTCCAAGGTATTCTTGGCGTCAATTCCCTGCGGGTGCTAGGTATGTGAAGGGTTTTGCCTTTACACTGTACCCGCATCCGTCTTACGGTTACTTGTTTGCCAAGGTTTACTTGGCTTCAATTCCCTGCGGGTGCTAGGTATGTGAAGGGTTTTGCCTTAACACTGTACCCGCATCCGTCTTACGGTTACTTGTTTGCCAAGGTTTTCTTGGCTTCAATTCCCTGCGGGTGCTAGGTATGTGAAGGGTTTTGCCTTAACACTGTACCCGCATCCGTCTTACGGTTACTTGTTTGCCAAGGTTTTCTTGGCTTCAATTCCCTGCGGGTGCTAGGTATGTGAAGGGTTTTGCCTTAACACTGTACCCGCATCCGTCTTACGGTTACTTGTTTGCCAAGGTTTTCTTGGCTTCAATTCCCTGCGGGTGCTAATGTCAATTGTGAAACGAGTTGATGGGTAATACTCTAGTTGTAATTAGGGGTGTAAACGGGCCAAGCCGCTCAAGATCGGCTCGCAAAAATCATGAACTGAGCCGAGCTTAAATGAGCACGAGCTCGAGCTCAAGTCTAAAAACAAATTTGCTTAATAAACGAGCCCGAGCCAGCTCGCAAAGATTGAACCGATCCGAGCTTAAACAAGCTTGAGTCTAAAAACAAATTTGCTTAATAAGCGAGCTCGAGCTCAAATCTATAAACAAATTTGCTTAATAAACGAGCCCAAGCCAGCTCGCAAAATTCTTGAGCCGATCCAAGCTTAAACGAGCTCAAGTCTAAAAACAAATTTGCTTAATAAACGAGCTCGAGCTCAAATCTATAAACAAATTTGCTTAATAAACGAGCCCAAGCCAGCTCGCAAAAATCTTGAACCGATCCGAACTTAAACGAGTTCGAGCTCGAATCTAAAAACAAATTTGCTTACTAAACGAGCTGGAGCCAGCTGACAAAAATCTAGAACCGACCTGAGCTTAAACGAGCTCAATCCCGAATCTAAAAACTTTGCTTAATAACCAAGCCCGAGCCAACTCGCGAGCCTAAATGAGCATGAGTATTTTTATAGATATTGTTCCATACATTTATTTAAAAATGAAAAATTGTATACCTAATCATCATAACAATAACTAAACAATATATATTATGTTATATATAAATTAACTAGTAAACAAAAAACTAGCCAAGTCTGAGCCGAGCCGAACTCGAGCTTTAGAAATCTACTCAAGCTTAAAAACTAAAAAAGCTACTTGGGCTCGGCTTGTGTCATTTACATCCCTAGTTGTAATTGTGCTAATTAGGTAATGGGCCAGTCAGTTTAACGAGATGGGTTGACCTGTTTAACCCGTTGAATCAAAAAGATTAACCCGAACACGAACTGACCATTCGTAGAATAATCCGCCACTGCTGATAATCCTTCTTTCCGAAAACCGCAACGTCCGGTTCAACAATATTAAACAGCTTGGCGACGACAGTAGCCACCCCTCTTAAAAACACCGGCCTACTCTTGCCACACAAACCCTTCTCCAAACCCTCAACCCGAACCCACGTCTCATGCCTTGTTTCACCCTCCAAACACGACACCGTTTCACCTCTTTTATTATTATTATTATTATCTGTCACACCTGATTGCCTACTCTCAACGCCATAATCGTATAAGTTGTGTGGATTGAAGACGACATCAACGCCACCGATGGATTTGAGTTTCTGAATGTCGCCGTGGAAGTCAGAAGGGTAGGTTGAGAGGTCTTCGGTGACGGCGAACTGGGACGTAGATTGAAACGACGACGTGTTGGGTGTGTTTTTGAGCTTCGGTGATGAGGGAGAGGTGGCCGTGGTGGTTGGGACTAGTCCGATTGTTTTGCCTTGGGATCGGATTGAGCGGGACCAGGTTCTCATTTCGTCTTTGGTTCTGATGATTTTGGTGGGAATTGAGCAGGTGAACACGACGCTGAGAATTTAGATTGGGTGGTGTTCTGAAAGACGGCGTGATAATAATAATAATTGTGATGTGATGGATAGGATTTCATGTTCAGGGCACGTTAAGCGAGGCGAACGGCCGTGACCACTCATAAATATTAATGGTAGGAATCAAACCTGAATAACATTGAACGTAAAGTAGTCTCTCTCATACCACTTTATTGCGAGCTTATTGGTTGGTTTTGTAAATTAGCAAACCTAGATTAAAAGGTTTTAAATTTTATTATTATTTTTATGTTGATTTAATCTAAATTACATGTTTTTTATAAAAGAATATTATATTTCAATAATTCACCTGTCAATTGTTGGCCACAGGTCTAATCAAATGAAAGATTAATGTGGGCTCGGTGGTACATAGGTTATGTGGTGAAGAAGAAGATCTCCTAGTCTCGTATCATTTTGCCACTTTGATATGGCAATTCATAAGCAATTGGCTTCAAGACCTCCCAATCCTTGCTTTATCGGTGTGGGACCTTCTTACGGTGCACGAGTCTAGCAACCTTGAACATTGGAAGAAAATGTGTTTCAAAAGATTATCCTCTTGCGGCTTGTTGGTGTATTTGAAAATCAAGAAACAAAGTTGTCTTTGAAAACAAACTGGAAAGCTTGAGTAAAACTTTGGACGACATTAAGTCTTTAGTTACCTTCGGATCAAGAGTCGCTCTCCTTTAATTAGTATTTCATGGCATGATTGGTGTAAGTTTTTGTTGTAATTTTCGGTTCTTCTTTGTTGTTTTTTTGTTCCTAGCGTTTCGCTAGTGGTTTAATGAAAGTTGTCGTTCCAAAAATGTAACGTCCGTAAATTTTGGTAAAAAGGGGTATGCCTAACAAAGCTTGTATATTCTCGGGATTTATCCGGCATTCCTCGGAGACCTTCTCGTCATTCCCATAAGCTAAATTTATTAATTTCCGTTCCAAGTTGTTGCACCTTTCGTAGTTGAGGGGATAAAATATTAATTATTATATCATAACAAGAAAAAAAAACCCTAGCCCCCCACCATAATTCTGATCGGCAGCAGCTAGGGGAGGCTCCTCCTCGATTTCCGTGTAGATTCCAGCCATTCTCCGGCCTCCCGAGTCTAATTCAAGGTCGGTTATATCTTAGTATAACTCTTTTTCACCCTTAAACCCTTTGTTGAACACGTTAGGGTTGAGTTTTGATTATAACAATTTCTGACAGATTCGTACTCGTTTATTGCTCGCTCTGTAACTCGATGAAAATATATTTTTTTTGATCGATTCTTGTTTCTATGATGTTCTACTTTGAGTCTAGTTTCCAGAAAGGTATAATATGTAATTTTTGGACGATATTTGAATACTTTTTATAAGATAGAGTGTCAAAGCTGATGCGGGATGACAGATTCTGGTCTGTCTTCCCGACATCATAACCCTTTTTTGACAAGTCTAAATTGGTTGGTTCAACTTCTGGAAGTTAGTATTTTAAGTTAAGAACCAAACCCAATTGGAATCTTTTAATTTGGCTGGGTAATGATTTTTATAAAAATAAAACCATTTTGTTGCGCACTGAAATAGCTGCACATACCTTTCTGTGTTGGAGGAATTTTTATGATTTTTGTGTCCACTAGAAAAATATAATAAAAATATTTTTATAAATCTAAGACATTTATAAAAGTCCGGTAAAAATTTAATAATTTATTTCAAAGGTTATCCTATGTAATTAAATGCATCTTTGCATGCTAAAATCTGCACGTTTTACTTGTTATTGATCGATAAGTTCGTTTTAGGCTTAACCGGTGGATGTTCAATTGTGATCGTGTCGGGGCTGTTTGAAGTGACTTTTTGCACCAACATCTTCCTAGGTATGTCTAGTATTACATACTTTAAAATCATGTCCTTTAGTGTTCGTTTGATTGGTTAACTAGTTGTAGTTTGAAAGATTGTTTTCGGTTGGCTAGAATAGTGTTTTGTTGCGTTTAACGCGAGGGATGAAGTAAGTGATGACCAATTCAGTTCGGATAATTTCGGGTTAATGTACGGGCTGTTGGAAAATGATTTTTATGGGTATTGGGGCTGAATTGGTTGTCGGTTACTCAAACGGGTCGGTACAACGCGCATTCGCGTTTATTGATTAGTTGGTGCGTTGTGCTTCGAGTTACCGACCCATTTGACTCGTATAGCGTCATGTGGACTTGTTGGCTGTGAAATTATCATAACGGGTCCACACGGGGCTGAGTTGGATGTTAATTGCCTAAACAACTCTTAAACGCGCATACTAGTCCCATCTAGTGCTTCCAGGGGTAATTTGGGAATTATTTATTCCCGGGAGTATCTAAGGGTTGTTTTGGCGTATACAAGGCCTCGGGGGCTGTTATAATTGAACTTATTGAGGTCGAGGCTTTAGGTGACTCAAACCATGTTTGAACGCCTCGTAGGATAAACGAGTCATCTCGATGTCAATAGTATTTATTGTATGTAAACCGACAGGAGTTTGAGTTGTGGGGCTATGTAGGGATCCTCTAGCTTGTGGTGAAATCATACCTTGTGTCAGGTGAGTTTATGATGCCCTTTTTTAACTCTTTTTATGTAAGGCCCCGTTACCGGTAGCCCTACTTTCGTGTTGGATTTACTCATAAACACAGTTCTAAATATCAGAGTTAATTTAAAACTTTACGCGGAATATAAAACTTTCATAAAACATTACATAATTCATAACTTGTCTCAAAACATCCTTTGTCTTTCAACATTAAAGCATTAAAATTAAAACATCATAAGTCTTCAGATGCCAGGCTCTTATTCTTCTGCCATGTGTCCCCCACTCAAGCCAGCTGTCTCATCCTACTCACCTGCGTGCATACTAAAAGTCAGCTACGCTGAGTGAGTTCTAGTTAATCATACGTTATACAATACACAATAAATTATATTCTTTCATTCAAACTTTCATACTTTCTTACTTCCACATCTTACGTTATAAAGAGCATTACGCCCTGCATTCCTCGAGTATTATTAGGGCTCGGTACCCTCCTTCCTCGAGTATTATTAGGGTTCGGTACCCTCCTTCCTCGAGTATTATTAGGGCTCGGTACCCTCTTTCCTCGAGTATTATTAGGGCTCGGTACCCTCTTTCCTCGACTATTAGTAGGGTTCGGTTCCCTAGTTCTCGAATATTAGCAGGGTTCGATTCCCTCTTTGTTACCATACAACCATACTTTCCTTCTTTTATTAACTTTATCACATTCATACACATAAGCATACATATCATACTTACCTTATTCTTAGCGCTGCAACCTGACAGTACGTGCAATATCCGAAGATCGTTCACGTACCGTCAAGCAATCATTCATATTTATCACATATATCACATATGGCATACACTTATCACTTAGGATAAATGTATTAACAAACACATCGAGTATGCACACAGCCCCGAAAACATAACAAGGAATGGGGCTAGAAACTCACCTGAATCCTGTTACGCTCTCCGTTAATAGTTATTCCCTTCTTGAGCTGTGCACGGCTAACTGTATAATATTTACACGTATCAATTAACTACTACTACTCATGTTGTATTTCTATCTTTATATGACCCACAACGAACGGGGGTCCGGGGGCAGCGCCCCTGGTAGCGGGGTCTAGGGGCGGCAGCCCCTAGCAGGGTCCAAGGGGCAGAGCCCCTGGCTGGGGTCGAGCTGCCAGGTCAGCTTGGAAAAATTTTATTTACAATAACTGTCTTAACACATTTTCCATTAGGTTTTTAATTTATTTTCTAAGCGAACTTAACTTTAGGCGAAGTTACCATTTAGGCGAACTTGGCTTTAGGTGAAGTTACCATTTAGGCGAACTTGGCTTTAGGCGAAGTTGCCATCAGGCGAACTTTGCTTCAGGCGAAGTTGTCAGCAGGCGAACTTGACCTCAGGCGAAGTTACCAGTTAGGCGAACTTAGCTTTACAGCGAAGTTGCCATCAGGCGAACTTAGCTTGCAGGCGAAGTTCATCAGGCGAACTTGGCTTGCAGGCGAAGTTCATCGCTTTGAAGGCGAAGTTGCCCAGTTACAGGCGAAGTTTCCCAGATCAGCCGCTGTTTGGTTTCTAACCAGCTTTTTGGGCGATTTTAACACCCTTGTTATGGTTCAACATCACCCACTACGCTTCCCGACCATTTTCGGTCATATCTACGCTAAAAAGCTTGGATCTTTAAACTTCAAAGATCAAGAATCATACCTTTTTGGGCTTGTTTGGATCTCGTTTACTTGCTAGCACACTAATTGCTCTCTCTCGGACCTGCCCGATTCTTCCCTTGGCTCGGCCGGCCGGCGAAGTTAGTGTGGTATGTGTGTGTTTTGGAAGTGTGAAAGGATAAGATGGAAATGAAGATATTTTGGGTTTAGGGGATATTTATATCCCTTAGATCCCATTCTCATTTAACCCATCTTAATTAATCCAAGTCCATGGTCCGCTCCTTCCCCGACATTAATCAATTACGCGAAATCACTAAACATAACTTCCTTTATTCATCATTAAAATTTTAGGATGTTACATTTTACGTTTTGGGCTGGCATACACACTCAATTACAGTTTTACCCGATTTTACTTGTTAAAATAATTTGAAGGTCATTGTATTGTTTTGATAATGTTTGTGCAATTATGAAAATCAAGTGTGAGTTACATTCTGTGCCTTAGGATATTTTAGACTCGTTTGGTCATACATTCCTTAAGGTTATATACCTGATTATGGTCTAGACTCGATGATGTTAATAGGCTTGGTAGTAATTGAATACGAGTAGACCTATTTACTTAGTTCATGTCTTGGACTGATTATTATATATTACCTTATGGCCCATAGGCTTACTTGTAATATGGTATGTTTTGGGATGATATATATATATATATATATATATATATATATATATATATATATATATATGTATATATGTATGTATGTATGTGCATGTGTTATCCGATGGCCTATGAGTAGGGATGTTAGTCAGCCATTCGTGACTAAGGATGGCTTACTTACGATATGGTATATTTTGGGATTATATATATATATATATATATATATATATATATATATATGTATGAGTATGTGTTACCTTATAGCCTACGGTTGTATGATGACATTTAGTTTCTTGTGACTAAGAATGATGTGAGTAGGCTTATTGATGTGTGTGTGCATGGTGATTACGGCCGGGTCAAATATATTACTCGGGTTTTCAAATCTCGTGGTGGAGAGGCCCGCGTGGCGTGATCATCATTTTGGCGGGTCAAATATATTATTCGGGTTTTAAAATCCCGTGGTGAAGAGGCCCGTTGTATGTTAAACCGTGATCGGGTCAAATATATTACTCGGGTTGTACTCGTGGTGGAGAGGCTCGTATCACGTGTTTGGATGTGTAAGCCGTGGCTAGTCAAATATATTACTCGGGTTTGACTCGTGGTGGAGAGGCTCGTGTCACGTGCTTAGGTCTTACCGCGTCCGGGTCAAATATATTACTCGAGTCTTGACTCGTGGTGGAGAGACCCGTGTACGTGTGTTCGACGATGAATGTATTATTTGGTGAACTATATTTATTTATTTTATTATTATCTTCTCTGCTGTTTAGAACTATAACTTTGAAATAAAGTATGAATTATTGTTTATGAAAACTCGAACTCACTCAGCTCTAGCTGACTTTGTGTGTATGTTAGATTGATTTTCATGTTAAGAAGTGGATGTTACCGCTTGGACGTGTTGGACGCTACTCGGAGTTGAAGGCATTTCTAGTCGAGGACTTCTAATAAAACAAAACATTTTATTTTATTTTAACTTTGGGAATATGCCCCCGTTTTCTGGGGTTTTTGATACTGGTTAATTTCCGCTGTTTATTACTCTGAATTGGTTTGAATAAAACAAATTGCTTTGGTTTTAAATTTTTGTGAATTTTGGACATGATTACCAACTGTAGGATTCCCGGGGTTCGGGGTCTTACAAAAAAAGAAAAACCGGTGACCACTATAAATCCCTACTAGCAATTTGCCTATTGAGTCACTGGCAATCTTAACTTTCAGTTTTGTTACCAATAACAAATCATTAACTTTATCAAGAAAGAAAGGTGAACACATCTGGTGAGCAAGGAAATATATCACTTCAATGCCCCAAACTGACAAACATAAATCACACCACTTAGAGTGTTGTTGTCGGAAACAATCTTAAAGGCCTATGGTCTCTGGGAAACAATTGATATCAAAGAGATATGTATGAAAAGGAAGTACCCATGACAAAAGCAACGATCTTACAAACATTACTAGAAGACGTGTTAATGCAAATTGCACAATACTCAACTACATAGGAAGTTTAGGACTCGATTAAAGTTCAATACCCTGGAGCATAAATGGTTCAAAAAACATGACTACAAGCGAATTAGAGACTCTAAAAATGAACGATTATGAAACTGTGACAAGCTAGTTAGGTAACATAAGATCCAAGTTCAAAAGTCTTGGTACTTTCTTGAAAGATAAGACAGTAGTAAGAAAATTACTTACTCCAGTTCCAAAGAAGTTCCTATCGATTGTAGTAACTATCGAACAATAATCTGAAATATATTATTAAAGCAATGTAAGTAATTTTTCTATAAATGAAGAATTAAGAATAGAAGTTAACCATGTTTCCAATCTTATTAAACAGATCTGCAAATTTTTAAAGTAATTTTTTTTTATAAAATTGGATTATATTAAATTGCCGTATTAATTGTTTATTGGATTACATCGAAACAGAAGACAAGCGGGCAACAAGCTACGCCGCTACCCCTTTTTAAAATTATTCTTTGAATATGTTTAATTAACTTAATAATAACTTCAAAATCAAATCCAGTAATTTAAACTAAGAAAACTTTAGCACACAAATATTTATTACAGCCTAATCTTCTTATTATGTTTGTAACAAAATATGTCACCTAGTCGTTGTAGTATAGTGGTAAGTATTCCTGCCTGTCACGCAGGTGACCCGGGTTCGATCCCCGGCAATGGCGCTTTTATTTTTACTCATCTGAATGTCATATTATCATTAAACTAGGGGTGGCAATCTTGACCCAAACTATTTTAAATGGGTCAATTTGGGTTGTTTTAAAAATCATATGGGTTGGTTTGGGTCACAGATTTTAATAAGATCGGTCAAAATGGGTTACTTAAAATTCCACCTTTTTATTTTCGGGCCAAAATGGGTCGACAAATTTAAATAAATGGGTCCATTTGGGTTAGTGTTTTAAGGAAATATGGTAAGCTTGGGTTGAAACGGGATTTTGATTGGAACGAGTTCGGTTTAGGTTTCGAGCCGACATGAGCTTTCGCACTGGACGGGTTGGGTTTTGGTATCCTTTGTTTCTTTTTGGTCGGTTTCAGAGCACTGAACGGGTTGGGTTTCGGTTTCTTTTGTTTGTTTTTGGTCGGTTTCGGATTCGTTTTCGGCTTTTTGTTTCATTCTTGTCTGTTATTTCAGTTTCATTTCTGTTCTGTTTCAGTTTTTAGTTTCGTTTAGGTCGATTTTTTCGGTTTTGATTAATTCGGTTCGTTTTTGGTTTATGTTTCGTTTCCGTCGGCTTTCGGTTTCAGTTCATTTCTTGGGTTTTGTTTTTTTTTTTTTAAGAACGAGAGTAAAGACGCAAACGTTTTAGTTTTTTTACATTTTTCGTTTTTGATTTATATTTTGAGTTATGATTTTTTTATTATTTTTTTAGAATTTTTTTGGGAGGGGTTTATAAAACCCCTCCCAAAAAAATTCTAAAAAAATAATAAAAAAATCATAACTCAAAATATAAATCAAAAACGAAAAATGTAAAAAAACTAAAACGTTTGCGTCTTTACCCTCGTTCTTAAAAAAAAAAACCGATCCGACCCGTTTTGACCCATTCCGACCTTGACCCATTCCGACCCGGACCCGTTCTGACCAAAACCTTTTGACCCTAACCCGTTCCGAGCTGAACCAAAACAACCCTTTTTTTAGTTGACCCATTCCGACCCTAACCCGTTTCGATCCTAACCCGTTCCGACCCATGACCCGTTTCGACCCAACCCAACCCATTTGCCACCCTACATTAAACCAACCTGAGTTTGAAACTAATCGACACAGTTGATGTTAATAAAGCATTAAGCACAGTGACTTAAAACATCCTTTACTTTCTATCATTCTATGTTATATTATTATATGTATGATGTATCCAACCAATATACTTGATCGAGCTCTCAAGTATAATCATATTTGATGTACGAGGCTATGCTCGAGCTCTTTTTAGCTTGGTTCGGTTCACTGTTTAGTAGACTGTAGATCGGTCTTGATAGCTCACAAACAACTCGACTTCCTTGCACAGTTGTAAGTGATTTGTAAACTAGCTATCGTTTTTGGCATATCTTACTTGAACTTCCACATAATTTCACTGTGTAATGTGACAATCGCAAGACTATTTAATCTATTTCTGTAAAAAACCTTGATTTATTATTTCAAACAATCGATTTAGGCTTACAGAGACAAATGAGGGTTACAATAAGAAAACAATCAAAGAAGCTTTTACAGATTGATCATTGTAAAATAAGAGTGAAATACAAGCAAAGCTTTTACCCATATTCTTCTCTTGATATCACTGTTTTAACATGGTATCAGATCGGTAAATGATCCTAGGATCAATTCATATCCTCTTGCTCTTCATCTACATATTCTCCTCATTACTCACCTCAAATCGCCATGACGAGCGACAGCAGCCTAATCAATAATGATGTCCTTTCAACCCAAATCGCAAACCTCTTGAATGGCCTCAATCTCCAAAACCAGAACCTTCATAACCAAACCCAAAAACAAACCCTTTCTGATAGCCTAAAAATAAGCCTCAAACTTAACAACCAAAACTATGCCCTTCGGGCACGAATGATTCGTGTAGCAATTGGTGGAAAATCAAAGGCACTCTTGAGCCCAGCACCACCAAACCCAACTGACGAGAAGTACAAACAGTGGGAACAAGATGATCTCGTGGTATTCTCATGGCTCATACAAAATATCAAACCGTCACTTCCCACAGCCAAATCGTTGTGGATGCCCTCGTTGTCACATATAGTAGCGGGAAAGACAAATTGCAGACCTTTGTTAAAGCTAGCGAAATAATGTACCTCTTGAAGATTTTTGGATTGTGATGCAAGGTGTGTGCTGCCGATATTGCAACTTACAACAACATTAGAGCAGAACAGAAACTTCTTAATGCCCTAGACAAACAATATTATGATCCAATTAAACGAGAGGGATCCCTTACCTTCCGCTGAAACGGCGGTCAGACCACAAGACAAGTGGGTCATCATCCCGAATTGATAAATCTAGCTTCAAGTGTAGTCACCGTGGGATGGTAAAGTAGACGAAAGATCAATGTTTTAAGCTCGTCGGAATGGTGGAACGATGGGCACAAGAAAGGCGTTAAAGTTGGGGGCCACCATGAGCAACTCTGGAAATAGTAGTGATCACCCGAAACCGGCTAGCAGAGATGGAGGATTTGGGGGGATTGCCAGTGCAAATAATTTGAACATATGGATTCAACCCCTTCAATTTTAAATCCTTTGTTTTTTTCCCCTCAAGTGCTAGAATTGCTAACCAACACTCCACGTAATCTTTTTTTAAATAATAATATTACCTCAGATATGAAAGAGGTAGTTTTTGAAAATAATTCAATTGAACAAAATATTGGAAAAGCTAATACGGCAAATATTGGGGAAATAACTAATAAACCTTGGATATTCGATTACGGTGCAACGGATACTATGACGTTTGAATTATCGGATTCGGTTTCAAAATCCAAACCACGAAAAAATCACATTCAAACGGCTAATAGTGAAGTGGTCCCCGTTCAAGCAGGTGGAGCCATTGAAATTTCACCTACCTTAAAACTTTTCAATTGTCTTTACATTCCTTCATTATCACATAAACTGCTATAAATCAGTCATGTGACAAAGGAATTAAATTGCACGGTTCTTATGCATCAAACCTTTTGCATTCTACAGGACATCAGGACGGGGGTGATCATTGGGCGTGGCATGAATGCCAAGGGTTGTATTATGTGGATGAAGTGACTCAACAAAGTGGTACTGTGATGCTAGTGCATGGAACTATGGTTAGGGAAGCTTGGTTGTGGCATAGAAGGTTGGGGCACCCCTCCATCGGTTATTTGCATTTATTATTTCCAAAACTTTTTCCATTAAATAAGAAATTGAATTGTGAACCATGTTCATTGGCTAAAAGCCATAGACATACTTTTAGTCCAAATAACACAAGAGTTGATTTACCTTTCTCATTAATTCATTCCGATGTGTGGGGTCCATCAAAGGTTGTTGGGGGTAAAATTTTCGTTTTTTCCTTCTCTTTGTTGATGATTGCACTCGTATGACATGGATTTATTTTTTAAAACACAAATATGAAGTCGTCAATAAATTCATCACGTTTTATGCGATGATTCAAACACAATTTCAACAAAATATTAGGGTCTTACGATCAGATAACAGAGGAGAATATATTAACGCTTCCATGACACAATTTTGTCAAACAAAAAGAATAGTTCACCAAACTTCTTGCTCACACACCCCTGAACAAAATGGTGTTGTCGAACAGAAAAACCGTATTCTCCTAGAAATAACTCATGCTCTTCTTATCGAATCTCGAGTTCCTAAGACCTTCTGGCCCGATGTTGTTGCTACAACAGCTTATCTTATTAACCGACTACCAACAAAAACTCTTAATCTAAAAACTCCTCTTTAAACCCTATCAGAATTCACTAAACTTCCACCCGCTCTTACCTTAGAACCACGAATCTTTGGGTGCTCTACCTTTGTGCACATACCAAAAACTAATCGAACCAAACTTGACCCGTGTGCTGAAAAATGTGTATTCGTGGGCTATGGAATTAATCAGAAAGGATATCGATGTTATATTCCAAAAAGGCGTTACATGTACACTACCATGAATTGTGGTTTCCTTGAAACATAATTTTTTTACAATTCCCAACACAATGGTCAGGGGGATAGTGAGGATGATGACACATTGAGTTGGTTGACTTGGATACCATCATCAGAAGAAGTTAATCACAGTACCCAAGATGAGTCACCAAGTTCCCAACAGCAACCCATGGAACCATTGATTAGGGTCACAGAACAAGACACCCCCAACCTGGCGTCAGAGGTAAGCAATTCTGAAATCCATGAGAATAATCAATATAATGAATCTAATGAGACCTTTGCAGAGACAGCTAAACAAGTTGAACCTCATCGGAATATTGACGAGACGACAACCGAACAAGTTGAAACAATACAAGAAAGATCAACACAAGAGATGACAACTGAAAAATATGAGTTACCACCAAGAATTAACAGAGGGGTTCCACCAAAACGATATTCTCTAGAAAAGCAGTCTAAGACTTCTAGGTATCCTATGGCAAACATAGCTGATAGAAACTTGACCAAAGAAGCTAAAGCGTTCAATTCATCACTGTATTCGGAACAAATTCCAACCACTGTTGAACAAGCCTTGAAATCGAAAAACTGGGAAAATGCGATGAAAGCAGAGATGGAGGCGCTAATGAAGAACAACACATGGAAAAAATGTATCCTTCCAGAAGGAATGAAACCCGTGGGATGTCGATGGGTCTTTACAATCAAACATAAACCAGACGGAAGTATTGAAAGATACAAAGCACGATTGGTAGCTAAAGGATATACACAGACATTCGGAATTGATTACTCAGAAACGTTCTCACCGGTGGCTAAAATCAATACTATCCAAGTATTACTTTCTATAGCCGCAAACGAAGGGTGGCCACTGCATCAATTTGATGTAAAGAATGCATTTCTCCATGGAGAACTGGAAGAGGAAGTATATATGGTAGCCCCGCCTTGATTTACAGAGGGCTTCAAGACAAGAGAAGTATGCCAGTTAAAGAAGTCTCTTTATGGACTTAAGCACCTCGAGCTTGGTTTGGTAGATTTACTCTATCAATGAAAAAATACGGCTTTCGACAAAGCAACTCTGACCATACTTTATTTCTTAAACGAAGAGGTAAACTTACAACTTGTTTAATTATATATGTTGATGACATAATCATTACAGGAAACGATGAGGATGAGATGAAGAAGTTGAAGAATTGCTTGTTCTCCGAGTTTGAAATGAAGGACTTGGGAAGGCTTAAGTACTTCCTTGGAATTGAAGATTGAGGTCTAAACAAGGGAATGATTGCACGAGGTCTGATTGATTATAAGGCTTAAGTACTTTCAGAAGAAGTATATTCTTGACCTCCTAGCCGAGACGGGAATGATTGATTGTACGCCTAGTGGGTAAATTGATATACCTTTCGCACACTCGTCCAGACATTGCATACGCGGATGGAGTTGTCAGCAAATTTATGCATCGACCGCAAGTAACTCACATGGAAGCAGTATGGAGGATTATAAGATATCTCAAAGAAATAGCGGGACATCGCGTTCTCTTTCAACCAAATAAACACCTGATGAAGATCCAACTATATACTGATGCAGACTGGGCAGGAGATAAAGAAGATCGAAGATCAACGTCAGGATACTTTACTCTAGTTGGTGGAAATCTGGTCACGTGGAGAAGCAAAAAACAAAAGGTGGTAGCATTATCCAGTGCCGAAGCTGAATTCCGAGGGATTGCACGAGGTCTGACAGAGGTACTATGGATACGAAAACTTCTGAAAGAGATCGGGTTTCCCCAAACTGAAGCTAGTAAGATCATGTGTGATAACAAGGCTACTATACAAATCTCAGAAAATCCTGTCCAACACGATCGTACAAAGCATGTGGAAGTTGATAGGAACATTATCAAAGAAAACCTTGAAACAGGAATTATAGAGCTACCGTTCGTTCGATCAGAAGATCAGTTAGCTGATATGTTAATAAAGGCTGTGAACGAAAGAATTTTTAACAATTGTCTTGACAAGTTGAGTATCGGAGACCCCACTACTCAACTTGAGGGGGAATGTTAGAAAAGGAAAAAAAATAATTTAGAGAAATTGGTGGGATCAACTTTTAACATCATATCCTATTCCTTTTTAGAGTCAATCACAACGGCTCCTTGCACCAATATTATAGCTGCATATTAGTTTTCTTTAATTGTATATTTCCATGATTAGCATATTCTTCCAACTATTTATCTTGTAGTTTGATCATTGTAAACTAAGAGTGAAATACAAGCAAAGCTTTTATCCATATTCTTCTCTTGATATCACTGTTTTAACACTTGTAATATACTAGTAATTTAACACATGTATTTTAATTTACTAAAAATTTTACTTCTTATTACTACATTTTTTATTGAACTTAGTTTAAAATGTCTAGATTTTTAAACTTTTATCATTATTATATTATTTTTTATTTACATTACTAACAAAATTATCATACACTAGCATAGTTAGAAATATATAAATACTATGACCTCTGGTTACAAATTTCTGGTTCTGTCAATGAAGATAGTGGACGATGGATTTGAAGAAGGGTATGGTGGGGTTTAGGGTAGTGGAGGATTGGGTTAGGTTAGGTCATGGAGGGATACGCACGCGGGTGATTTGGCCGAAATAACATTATAGCAATGCAAGAAAACCTTAAATAAAAAGTTTGTAAGTTATGCTCCGTCACTTATAAGAATAAAGAACAGTATTTGTCTCACAAACAAAAGTTGCCAAACTATATATAGGAAATTGTAATGTATTTCAGCTTGATGATGATCAAGAAGAACAATAGAAAAATACATAATCTGATTTTAGGTGAACACAAAATTGAACAAGATTAGGATTACTCTTAGTATTGTTAGTGGTTTATTAGAATTACATGTTTAAGCTTAGAATTATATGCTAATTATTTGGAATTTTTGCATTTAGGGGTTATTGGCAATTTTTAAGAAAGAAAAAGAAAGACAACCAATTTAGGATTATCACATTTTTTTATGTGACCCAACCCGACCCAACCCGCAAACCATGACACCTGTTAGTAATAAAGCTAAGCATCGGGAAATACCGAAATCATAGGTAAAAATTCCTAACTTCACCAGTATCCCACCCTCACCTTTTTTCTTCGATCACCAACATTGTAAGTCTAAATAAAAATGATGTTATCATATTTAGCACTTTAGTTGATGGATTTTAAAAAGCATCTTGATTTTTGAAAACTATATCACCTCTAAATATTTTATTAGACAAATTTGTAGACTTGTCAGAAACATGAGTCAACTTATGTTGGTTGGGGATTTGATATCCGAATATGACGTCTGATCATCAGTTAACACCTACAATTGCATACACCCTTTCAAAAGCAAAAAATATAAATTAGTTGGACATGTTAAAACATTTTGATTAGCTTATAAAATTGGAGTATATTCCTATTTTCAAATACTATGGCTGGCAATATCATGGTGTTTTGGATAATGTGTTCTTTTTATGATAAGAGGATTTCTAAGTCTCATGCTGAAGAAAATTGTAAACTAATAGAGCGTACGTGTTAGCAATAGCCGTTAGAAAAACTAAAGATTAAATATATCTATTAAAACCATATACTTACTCATCTTTACATTTTGATAAAATTATTGTTTGTGTCCCTGTGGTTTTAAGATTGAGACACAATGAGTCCCTAAAAATTTTTTTGAACTGGTTGAATCCCCGTAGTTTCAGAAACGAACAATTTAAGTCCCTGTGATTTCAATAAAATGAAAGTTTACCCTGAAAGTTAAGTAGCGATTGAGACACAAATGGTTCGTTTTTGAAACCACAGGAACTCAACCAGTTCAAATTTTTTTTCAGAGACTCATTTTACCTCCGTCTTAAAACCACATGGACATAAACAGTAATTTTCTCTTACATTTTATATCTTTCTCTTCCATCATAACCCAAATACTAAAGAAAAAAATATTTTATTGTATTAAGACTTTGTTTCATTTCAAACGTCATCGAATAGATTTTGATCGATACACTCCATTCTCCAACATCCATAGGCGATGTCCACCATAAGTCTTACAGTCTTTAACGATATTATATTTACATTGTCAAACTAGTATATTTTTTAAACACCTTATAAACCTTAAAGCATTTTTAACGAGACAATTTCATATATTTACTCAAGTATAGCTATCGATATTTCATAAATACTCACTTTAATGTATACATACCATTGTATGCTCATATCCTTCTCCCTCAAAACCTAAGAAACGAGTGCCAGTATGATGTTTATCCAAATTTTAGCCTTACAATACTATCTAGTAACAATTTTAAATCGATTCAATCCATTTAGCCAACTTAATTGGTACCTCAAAGACCGATCGGCCAACAAACCAAGTCTTTCCAGATAAAAAAGAAACAAGATCAAAGAGACTGAAAAAAAAAAAGAAACGTTATATGAACATATACAAGAAAAGGCATAATCCAGAATATACCAAAATAAACTGCACCTAATATAATAAACTTGCTTCTTTTGCTATACCATAGCATATATAATAATATCAGCTCACCCAAAAACCAAAATAGGGAAAAAGAAGACATCAGGAGTCAAGTTCTAAATCACTACTTATTGGATGAAGTAATAGCCCCCATCCTTCTTAACTTCTTTAAACAAACTCCCAACACCAAGGCAAGCATGCATATTATATATAGCAGCAATATAGCAACACCACTACTCCGCCCCGCCCATCCTTCCCCTACCACCTCTTCCATTCAACCCGCCACCCCTACTGCCACCACCACCTCTCATGTACCCACCTCCTGTTTGTCATTAACATACATAAACCCCATTAAAGAACAGAAAAATATTGAAGGGTAAAATAATAAAGACGCCACTAACCACGATAGCCAGCGTTTCCACCACGACCACCGCCTCGACCGCGGTTCGAATAGCCATTGTTATCTATTAAAAACAGAATAGTGGTGAAAACAAAAATGATGCAGTGTTGGTGTATCTGCAAAAGTGAAAAGCCTAGCATACCTTGATAGTTTCGGTATTCACCGCCTCCTTGGTAGTTGTTACCGTACTCACCACCACCACCTTGATAGTTACCATACCCCCTGCCGCCTCGGTAGTTACCATTCCCATACCCTCTGCCGCCGCCAAAGTAGTTACCATTCCCATACCCTCTGACGCCACCTTGGTAGTTGTTACCATTCCCATATCCTCTGCCGCCACCTTGGTAGTTGTTGCCATTCCCATACCCTCTGCTGCCACCTTGGTAGTTGTTACCACCATATTCATTGTCTCCTTGGTAGTTCCTGTACCCATCTCCGCTTTGATAGCCACCATACATGTTGTTCCAGCCTCGACCTCTTACCCCACCACCACCTTGACCACGGCCCCTATAGTTACCACTATATGGCTCTGCACATGCAAATAATATTCTTTTTTAACACCAAAATAAAATTAAAAAAAAGAATAAAATTTACCCATTTGGACAAGTGAAACAACTCACCTTCATTGTATGACTGATGCGCCTGTCTTGGTTGTTGTCTTTGATAACTGTTATAGTGTGGTTTTGATCTCTCCACATAAACTGGAGCTTGGTACCTGAGCCGTGAAAAATGCATATTTGTAAAAGGAAATATTAATTAGAGAAAAGGAAGAGAGCCAAGAAGGCTAATAATCTTTGTAATATTTGTTTAACTGTTTTATAAGTAATCAATTACAGGTTAAGCTGTAAACTAACCCAGGTGAATTCGTGTTTAGCTCCTTTGTTGACAAGGTAATGAAAATCATGGACACCTGGCGTGTCATCTCCACTCTGCATTTTATTTGACAAAATGAGAAACACCTAACAGGTATTTTAGCCCATATTATTATTTTTTTGCAGAGTAACAATTTTTAAGCTTACGGTAAAAGGCCCTCTTCAATCGGCTCCCATATATCAGTTATGCTTATGGAACTGATGGCAGTATCTTGATGCAATCGAGGTATGTTTCTCTGTTTGAAATTAAAGCATCTTATTAATTAAGTGAAAAAATAAAAACAGAGCAATGAAATGTACACAAGTGGTTTGAGTAGCAAACCTTAAGAAATTCAGCAATCGCTACTGTCTTGCTGATAGCTTGTCCCATTGCTTTCAAGACAATTTCTTTCCCACGTCTCTCCTACAGTAACAATCTGAGTTAGATTTTTCACATAAACAATATGACACTGACTTAAATAACCAGGCACATAAGTAAGGATGTACCTACTGCTTATAACACATTAACATCAACTGGCCAAGTCAATATATAAAGATTAATGCATAGCTGAACAGTAATCTATAACTGCCTACTGAAATTTCATCTTTATCAAGACAATTTAACTTTTCAAAACCAAATTTAACTAATCATTTCAAACAAAAATTGTCAACAACAACAACATGCAGTTGGATACAACACACTACAAAGCCAAGATTATTTACTAACACATGATTGTCAATCAATCAACCTTAAGACTTAAAACAAAGAGATTCAACAAGATGACAGACGGAGCTCAAAACTGATGCAACTACTGCAGTAATGCTTGTTATAAATAATTTCATATTTTGAAAAAAGGACAACGATTAGAAAAACAACGCTGCCGCATCCGCATATTTCAACAAAGTAGGTTTCCAATACAACTAGTATTTATATATTCGCAACAAAAGATAAAAAGCTACATTGTAGTGAGAGACTAACAAAGTAATAAGCAAAATAGTACACACAAAGATAACTTCAATCAAGAAAAACAAGCCCAAACTACAGATTAAAGACCCAAGCCATCTTGCAGGGCTCAATGCCAATAATAGATGCAGCCCCCATCACTCCAGCCATTGTTTGATAAACCAACAGATGTTTTTACAATATCAACACGATTTCTTAAGTCAACACATTGAAATACAGCCTAGAGAAACACAAAATGCAAACAGGAAGATGAATAAATCATGAAACATATAGCTATAGAGCCACAAATGAAGACATACACATTAACATGTAGGCGACAAATGTTAAGAAGATGTACAGTTAACATGTTTTACCTACCACAACTGTATCAAACCCTAAAAAGCCTAGCTGAATAGAAAATAAAACAAAAAAACACATCAAACAAGTCTGCATTCTTCACATTACACTCTTAACCAAACAAAACCTACAAACAGAAACTAACGATGCTCGTATCCATCGTAAATGAGTAAAATCAATCTTCATAAGCCATGCACCAATCGATTAGATCCAGATCCTCAAGATAATAATAACAATAACAAATCAACTCGACCAAAACATAACAACTGCTGTTATACACTTAATAATACATATACTAAAACCCTACATTAACTCGTACACCACAAAATCAAGCGATCGGCGTCGTAATATTGTATCATCACTTAACCTAATAACCTAATCGAACCATAACGCAACGAGAAACACACAATAAGCGTAAATTGAACAGCGAATCTCATAACCGTAACGAAAACACGTAATAATACTGATTCGTGAAGTAAACAGCGGAATGAGGGTGATTAAACCTGAATGCGAGTGGTAGCGTAGCTGATGTAGTTACGAACCAAGCCTTGAGAGGTGATTCTGATCTCATTTTCGTTGATCGGAATGTTAGGTTTCTTCTGATCGACCTTCGTGTACCGGTCCATGGCTAAACCAACAAGCAAACCCTAAGAGAGAGAAAATAGGCCTAAAACCCTTTTCAAGTATGCGTGAGAGATGAAGAAGAAGACTAAAACCCAGTGGGAATTTGCGTAACGAGTAATCGGGTCGGTTAGTTTTTCATATTTTTACTTGGTTGGTATGACCCACGCGCCTGGTTTTGCATGTGAATGAGACGTTTGCTTTTTATTGGCTGTTTGACGAGACCACAACTTTTCGTTTTTCCGTATATTAGAGCATTCTTATCCCATCCACCATCTTTAACCTCATAATTTAACAAAAATTCACTACTTTTTAAAATATGCCTCTCATTTTAAAAAACACCACACATCCTAACCTCTATATTTATCTCTACATTCTTTTTTAATTATTTTTTCTCTTTCTATTCATTTACAATTTTAACTAAAGACTATTTTGTCTTATTATACTTTTCGTCTAAAATAATTCTAATAACCTTCAGAAAAATTGCGTTAAACGTTATGCAAGCCTAAAGTCGGCTCGAACTCATATAGTATATTAAACCAAACATTATAATCGATATGCGTTTAAATTTCTTCGTAGGTCCCAATTAACTTCATCCAAAATAGCACTTCATTGAACAACGCTTCAACTGAGTTCCATTTAGGGATGAGCTTGGTACTGTACCGGTACCAAAAATATCGATTCCGAAAATCGCGAATTCTTGGTACCGGTATCGAAATATTCGGTTCGGTACTGGTACGGTACCGGGATAATACCGGTACCGAAGGTAAAAATTCGTGAAATACCGGTTTCGGTACCGTAACGATCCCGAAAGTCGAAACTTTAGTACTGATTCAGTAGTAGTACCGAATTTGCTCATCCCTAGTTCCATTTATTATGTTGACTATGACCCGTTTGCAAATTCGCAGCAAACTTGACCTCCAATAAACCAAACAGTTCGCAGCAAATTCCCAATTAACTTCATCCAAAATAGATTAAAGTCTACTTGACCGATCCAAACATGCCATACACCATTTGTAGCCAACTGATGCGAAAATATTGCACTGTAACGCAAAAAGAAGCTTCACTAAACTGCACTTGTAATTATGAACTACTCGTATTAGCCTTCTAAAAATCTATAACCTGCTGCCAATACTGAGGTTAAACCATGCAGCAAATCCGAACACCTTTCATCTCATACACAAGCATTTCTAACTAACATCACACATATAATGTCAAAGCGTTCAACATATATATAACCCAAAAGTACACAAATGTCGCAATACTCCGTCTTGATGTTAATAAGCATACAATCTCTAGAACTTTTGTATGAAGCGGATATTAGCCTTTGCTCATACTCTTGTTACACTATCACCGCGGACATCCACCAACAACTCACCTGCAAGAGTACCAAGTGCATTTCGCAACTGCCAAAAAAAAAAATCTTAGGAGATGTTTAAAATAGTCCTGCTCAAGAAAAACAGAGCGACACTTACATCGTTAAGATGCAACTCAGCAATCTCGCTACGCTGCTTCAACTCTTCAAGCAGCTGTAGAGTAATTATGGTTTTCATATTAAATATTAATGCTTAATAACAATAAATAAGCTAACTGAAATATAAAAATAAAAATAAAAAAAGGCGCACCTCAACCATACGAATAGATGGACCTCCTTGTTGCAGCCTTTCCATAATAATGTTGCGAGTCAACGCAACCAAATTGTCTCTTTTCATTCTTTCGCTTGAAGAGACACCAGTAGTAATCAGGTCCATGTCAATGGTTCCTGTTAAGAAAACATCTTTATCAGTTACCTAACTAATTAACCAACTAACATGTATTTTTTTTTATCTTGTTTGAATGCTTACCAGTGGCAGGATCGGTTGCAGACTGCTTCAATGCAACTTCTAGAAGCCTAAAAGGCTCAACAACATCTTTCTTTTCAACCTCTTCTGAAAAGCGAATGCGGGCCAAAGCCTCGTTGAGGCGCATAACGCTCTCAAGTTGTCTAGGAGTAGCTGTAATCACCTGTTGATTCAAAGTTTAGCAAAATTTAACGACTTTTTTCGATTCGGCCCGTTTGAAAAAAAAAAGTTACAAAAAAATTGTAATGAAGTATAACAATTAACAACCTTTTTACTACTTCCTGGAAGTATAACAATTAACAACCGAATTTGCTCATCCCTAGTTCCATTTATTATGTTGACTTTGACCCGTTTGCAAATTCGCAGCAAACTTGACCTCCAATAAACCAAACAGTTCGCAGCAAATTCCCAATTAACTTCATCCAAAATAGATTAAAGTCTACTTGACCGATCCAAACATGCCATACACCATTTGTAGCCAACTGATGCGAAAGTATTGCACTGTAACGCGAAAAGAAGCTTCACTAAACTGCACTTGTAATTATGAACTACTCGTATTAGCCTTCTAAAAATCTATAACCTGCTGCCAATACTGAAGGTAAATAAAATACCAAAATTACCCTTAGGGTTACTATGTTGGCTTAAAAATCAAAATTACAAAATACCAAGAATGATGTTATCTTTTGTATATCAGATACTTGTGTCATCATCATGCCACCAAAAAGAAAAATTGGAACTAGCATACCAACTTATCTGAAACAACAATAAGCAAACCATAACAATCTCCATCCAATTTTAAAACATAACTTCAAAATATATTCACATGGCTTTTGTCCAATAAATTCTTGTCCACATGCTTGTACACAATACAAACAAATCACAGCTGTAATCCAAAGACCAATGCACTAGCAGGTAATGCAATACAAAAGAAACAATTACATGAACATATAAAACAACAAGAGCTGCAGAATGATATTGATGTCCCCTTAACTTGTCACACAGTTTAACAAAATTGCAGCTTATAGCACATTAATTTGAAGCAACCACACACCCAAACAAAACACACACATTAAATTGCAACCTAAAGCACATTAATTTCAAACAAAACAACATTTCAACAACCTTTAATTAAAAACAAAATAAGTCCAGCATCCACAAGGCCAGAAGGCTTTGAATTCATGAAACCCAAAAAATATAAAAGTATAAGGTTAGACAATGCCAAAAAAAATCTGTTCTTATGCAATAAGACTTCCATGTAACACCAAAAAGGGGAATACGATTTCTCGTAGCACTAATATATATGCACTATTGTTCGGCCTTTAAAGTTGATTATCTCAATCACGATTGCGTCTCATTATGATTTCTCTTTGAAGTTCCTCAAAATATAGTCGTTGGAGTTCTGTCATAACACTCACGTCCAACATCATAATCCGTTGATCGGATTCATTCTTTGCAAGCTTCGCTTTCTCAGCTTCAATTCTCAATTTTTCTGCCTTCAATCTCATCCTTTCTTCTTCAGCAAGTCTATCATACGCCATCTTCTCTGCCTGAAGGCGATAAAACTCTTTCTCTTGAGCATGTGACTCCTCTAAAAGTGTATACTTCATCTTTCTGAGTTGTTTGATTTCCTCGGTTTGCTCACCTTCAACTTTTCGTGATCGTTTTGCAGCTTTCCTACCCAGTGGTCGATCCAATTCGATAACTTCATTTTCAATTGCATTTCCAGCCTCGGATGGGGTTGTGGTTAGGGTCTGGGATGGGACCGTCATCCTCTTTTTCTTTGACTCGCCCTTCGCGTCTCGTAAAATCCACTTAGGTTGGTCCTTTAATAGGTTCCAA
The DNA here is from genome assembly GCF_021521415.1 of Bidens hawaiensis. NCBI lineage: Eukaryota > Viridiplantae > Streptophyta > Magnoliopsida > Asterales > Asteraceae > Bidens > Bidens hawaiensis. The sequence continues at coordinate 33,468 of NW_027496849.1, read as the reverse complement.
CAATGCTCAAACGCGAAGTCGCATTCTTCTTGTTTATGGTACAAAAACTTCGCCTTATCAAACTTGCATTTAAACAAATAAAATACATGTTAGAAAAACAAAATAAGTATTTTTATGTTGGTTCGGACTCACTTTGCTTTATTGACACTTAACTTACCCATTAAAAGCAAACTTAATTTAATTTCATGACCCAACTTTGACCTCGACCCGTCAAGATTAACCCAACATTATAAAATACTCACAAAACAAATTAGAGTGTGGAATTTTACCTTATCATGATCGGTTATGCCACTTATATTTAATCGTTCAACTTGATCTAGGCACGAACAAAAAGTATTAGTGGCCTTTTGAATGCTAGACCATCGATTTGATAAAGACTTGATTGACCTTTCGTTTGTGGTTTCTTTATGTTGCTCGAAGTACAAATAGATATTTTCCCACAATTGAGAGTATTTCTGATCTATTCCTTGAATGGAATCAAGGCTATGATTAAGCCATGCAGCAACGACTAGCTCGTCTTCTTTAGCGGTGAAGTTCACACCCCTTTTTGATTTCTTAACACTGTTTGCATTTGTGGGGAAAGGTGGAGAGTCGTCAAGGCTCACAATAGAATTCCCACAAAGAAGATCGGTGTAGGATACACCTTGATCTTGTGCATCCATACTCAAAACTACAATAGAGTACAAAGATTATTATATTAGGATTGGTAAAGAAATATAACAGTTTATTGAATGTGTTCTCTTATCTATTAATAGTCACAATAGTTTCATTAGCTGGCCAACGATTATAACACATACTGATTACATAAATGAACACAATTTAATTACCCTAATTATTTCATGTTCTACAAAACTTCATCCTATGTGGATAATTCCACTATCAGTACTACTTTGTAACTTTTATTGTATTAAATCAAGAAAAGAAAACAACTTGCATACTCTAAAAACAATAAAATGGACCAAATAAATTAGATAAATCCACACAAAGTTGAAACGTGTTAAATATGATGATAAAAGAAACCACCATCTTTATTCTCTATGAACAAATAAGTATACAACTCAACCCAAAACCCTAATCATGAACCAAATTACAATCCATCTAGAAACCCCAATAAACCCAAATTACTATCCAAGAACATGGAATTAGAACATCTACAAACCCTAATTAACTTCTCTTATCCCGCAGACATATTTGTAAGAAAAGAACACCTCCAAATCATCAGTGGCGAAGCTTGACCAAAATCATCGGGGGCCGAAGTTATGGATTCAGAAAATTTCGGGACAGCAGTTCGGTTTGGGTCGGGTCAAAGTCAAACAATAAAAAATTTTCGAGTCGGCGGGGCGGGGCGGGTCAAACAATATAAAATCTAAATAAATACTTTTTCTTCATTCATCTTACAAAAAACCCAAATACATATTTTGTTAACAACAAAAGACCTAAAATACTTAAGACGATTGCAAAGAAGGGTGATTGGGTGAGTACCTGTTGCAGCTTTTGACGATGAAAAATAATTATTTGATTTAGGTTTTGCCTCTGTTTTGCTTCATAGGTAAAGAAGAAAGAAAGAAAGGAGAAAGCAGAAAGCAGATTATGAGCTTTATAATAAGAGGGAAATGAATATGGGCGGGAGAAGATGAAATAGGCGGGTGAAAGTACAGGAGTTGAGTTATGGGGTGCTACAGTAGCTTTTTATAAATGAAAAGTTACTGTATCATATTTTCATAAATTAGGGATAGAGTATATAAATAGGGGATTGGATGGAGTGACTAATTGAAAGATTTTTTTAAAATTTAAGGATAGAGAGTGTTTTAATGGATGGGATAAGAATGCTCTTAGAAACGTTTTTGTCATGATACTGATATAGCTCTTTCATTTTTTTTGTTTCCGGAACGGCTAATTTGATTATTGACGGGTCACTGAGCTCATTTATTCATCTTCATAGCCGTAGGACCATATTCTAACTATCGGAGATCACTTTTAGAATGCAACCTATCATAGGTGAGAAAACCCTTTAGTACAACCTAAAACGCTTTATATTTTTTCTTTATTACAGATTAGACTTGAACTCAGGCTCTTTTTTTTAATATGTATTTAAAAAAAAGCTGTTGTTATTGTGGTTAAATTTGTTCACCTAATTATATTCATGTTAATACACTTAATTGATATGTGGTTAAATAAGAAGGGAAAAAGAAAATGAAATTTGTGAACAATGAATATTTCATAATTGATATGGATTACACTAACATGTAGCATTAGCAGTAGTAATATTTCACAAGGAGCCTTTGAACCCTTGCAATTTTGGAAAAACGTACTTGTGTTCGGCAAAGCTTAACCTATCAGTGGTGGTTTTAGGCCTGTAAACGAACTAAACGTTCGGTGAACTGTTCGTGAACTGTTCGGCAAAAGTTCGTTTATGTTCGTTTATTTAATAAACGAACGAACATGAACACATGTTTCGTTCGTTCATTTGTGTTCGTTTATGTCTGTTTATTATGTTCGTTTATGCTTAAAGGTTTTGTATTTGTTAATTTATGTTTATTTAAGTATTTTCATTTAAGTTCGTTTATATTTGTGTTCATTTACATATGTTCATACATGTTAGTTTATCTTTGTCCAGTTATGCTCGTTTATCTTTGTTCAGTTATGTTCGTTGAGATTTTAAACAAACGAACACAAATGTCCATTTTTAAAATAAACTTACATGAACATAAATATTTGTTCGATTAAGTGCCCATGTTCTTTTAAAGTTAAACAAACGAACACGAGCATGCCCTTTTCGGGTTCATTCGATTCGTTTATAGGCTTTCAATTTTTAAATTGATGAATATATCGGTCTCAATCTCTAGGCTCTACCGATTTTATTTGTGTTTGTGAACTATTCGTGAACACATTAATTTCCTTAATGAACGAACACGAACATAAAATCTCGTTCGATAAGTGTTCGTGAGCTGTTCATAAACACATTATTTTATTAACGAACGAACATGAACAAGGCCTTGTTCGTATTTGTTCGGTTCATTTACAGCCCTAGTGGTTTTCTGTAATAAACATGCAAACCAACACATATGATATTATTGTATTAGTATAATAATTGTAAAATATTGTATTAACACAAGTTTTTCAAATTAAATTGGCATAATAATAATATACTGAAACACTTAAGATTATTTAACATTTTTTTATATATTTTTATAAAATATGACATAAAAATAAGGGATTAGGTAATATTTTTATATATTTTTCAAATTTACCGGATTGCCACTAAAACGAGCTGCCACGAGTAGATTGTAAGGTCAAACTAATAATGACGAGGTAACTAGTAACAAACTACTCGTATTAGACATGTATACCGAAAGAACCAATCGTTGACCAAGATCTACTCATATTGACTAATTGAGCTAGCAAACTAACAGGTCCAGTTAGTCTTTTGTAAAACTAACCGGTTCGATGAGTTTCTTGAGCCAAACTATCGCGTCAGTTAGTTTGTAAATTACTCTCATTCCAGAAATTTAAGATCTACTCGTTGCGATGAAAACATTTATACAGTAGTCGTGGGCTTTGATTGCAAGGAATGCACCTTCTTTATTTGCGGCGACTAAACGAGTATTGAACGTGCTCGTCCCGATTGGTTTATGGCCACATGTCATATTCTAAGTGGTTCTGTAAACGACTCGTTTGGTAACACATACTATTCGTCCCGACTAGTTTTATAAACCTATTTATGGAATTCTATGCAAGTTATATCTAAAACTAGAAACTTGCTTATGAAAATACGTATTTTGGGAATTTTCCCAAATTAAAGTCGAATGAGTCATCGGATTTTCATTTTTCTTATTTTATAAAGTCATCCGTAGTAGAGCGTTTTGGGCTCCAAAACTCTCCCCAAAAGTTGTGAACCCCCCCCCCCCCCCCCACACACCACCACACACACACACAATAAAGTTGTTGAGCAAATTTGGTTCCAGCGTCGTGTACACAATGTTAGCTTGAGAGAGAGGGGGGGAGGGAGAGGGGGGGGGGGGATAATTTAATAAATCGCAGGAGAGTTTTGAAGCTTTTTACTAGTTCATTACTTTTTGTAAAACTCTTCGTTGCTGATCGAGACTTTACGTGTCGAAAAACGTTCCCATATAAAGTGTTTTGACTCACATGGTCTAATGGAATTGAACTTGTCAAACTTCAAAGCTAAAACGTTTTTGTAATGCTACAACTCTTTCTCTTTCTTTTTAATATGTGTATTTTTTTTCTTTTAATTTCTCTCTTTTGTTCGGTTTAGCTTCAAAAACTGTAGTAATTGTTGTCAAATATTTGTGAACATATATAATAATTGCTGTTAACTTTTTTAACTTGTTTATAGAAAAAGTAAAAAGAAAATTATGCTTGTGACCAAGAATTTAAAAAATAAAGGAATGTCTGCTAACTAATGAAAAAAAATTATAGAAAACATATTGTGTGTTATGGTCATGTGAGTGTGAAAAACATCACGTATATTAGATTTTGTTCATGAATTGTTTCGTTGTTTATTCGTGCGTGTTGTATGCACCTCCAATTTGAAGGGGGGGGGGGGGGAGTTACGTATACCAGAAGTGGTTCATGAAGAGTTTGGTTGCTTATTCGCGCGTGTTGTATGCACCTCCAATTTGAAAGAGGAGGGGGGGGGGGTGTTTCATTTGTACTGAAGTTTGTAGGCAAAACATAGTTTTGTAAGAAAGAAAGATAGCTAAGGTAGCTAGTTTCGTTTAGTTTGCAAAGTTACGTATATTTTTGTTTTGTATATAAACAATTTTATTTTAAGCTACTAAATCACTCAGAAAATTTTTCAATAGGTTCTCTATTCTTACATATAAAGCTTAAAGTGATAATTTTAGAAAATATGTTTTATAAAAGGAAAAAATCTGAAAATAAGCGTTTATGAAAATAAATTTCAAGTTTTAGGTGTTATTTTCAAGAAATTCCAGAAATAGATATTATAAACTAGTCGTGACGAGTATATTTTAATAACACACGAGTAGTTTGTAAAACCAATTAAAACTTGTCGCTTGCCTTTAAACTAATAGTAATGAGCATGTTCATTAATCATTTACTCATCATGACTAAATAAGTTTCATGCCTCGTAATCAACGCCCACGAGTAATTAAAAAGTCCTTTAGTCGTGACGTTTACTCGGTTTAAATTCCCTACATGAAGAGTTTATTGGTAGTTAACTCGTCGCGACTAGTTGAACCTTACAATCTACTCGTCACAACTAAAGGACTTATAAATTACTCGTGGGCGTTGATTACGAGGCATACAACTTATTTAGCCGTGACGAGTAAATTATTAGTGAACGTGCTCGTTATGGTTAGTATAAGGACACGTGACAAGTTTTAATTGGTTTTGCAAACTACTCGTCACGACTAGTTTATAATACCTATTTCTGAAATTTCTTGCAAATGACATCTAAAACTAGAAATTTATTTCCTTAAACGTTAATTTTCGGAATTTTCCATAAAATAAGGTTTAAGAGTTGAGTGGACAAATAAAAAAATTTGTAGGAATAATAGTCATACTAAAATAAGAATTTCATGATAATTTTTCAAAGAAAAGAAATATAGTAATGACTAATGATGATGAGCCAATAGTTATAAATTGACCAACTCGTAGCATGGAGTCATTGAGACAAGAAAAATATATAATAAAGGTGGCCGGTGTGCTTTTGGGTAATATTAAAAGAACACTTTTCATCTTCAAACTTGAATCCTCTCAACTTCAACGGCAATATCTATTGATTCTTCTAGTGATCATCATATAGCTTGCAACTTTAATGTTTTTCTTAGCTTTAGAGGCGAAGACACTAGACATTCTTTTACGGATCATCTTTATGAATGGTTAAAGCGAGCCGGGATTAGTACTTTCAAGGACGATGAAGAAATCAATAGAGGTGAAACACTGAGATCTGAATTTGAGAGAGCAATCAAAGCATCCAGCGCTTCAATAATCGTATTGGCAGAGAACTATGCAACTTCCACTTGGTGCCTTGATGAGCTCCTACTTATCCTTAACCAAAGGAAAGAGTGCAATCATTTTGTTTTACCTGTTTTTTCATGTTGAGCCCACAAATATTAGGAAACAATCAGGAAGTTTCGCCCTTGAAGTTAAACCTTCTTCTAGGTGGACACCGGACAACATATGTCTGTGGAGGAGAGCGCTTATGGAGGTTGCTGATTTGTCGGGCTTCACTCTTTCCGGGTATGGCTCTCTTCTAATTCAATCACTATTCAAGTGAGTTGACGATTATTAGCGTTGACTTGCATCCAAGTTTTGGTCTTTAATGTTAGAGTCTTAACTCGATTAATGAATTTTTTGGCCGAGAAAAAAAAAAGGCAAACCCCAGTGAGTTATGGGGGTGGCCGGCCTAAGCAGCTTGGATCAACAAGTAGGTTGTGGACTTAATGTTTAATGGGTTTGTTAATAGGGTTACTTAAATTTCTTGTTAGTTAAGTTATGTTAGCGTTATCTGGTATATTTTTAATGTGTGCTTTTCGTTTGCGTTGACATCGATTTGGACTTGAACATATTTAGAAACCTAATATAATTTTAATATTTACTACTATTCTCGTATACAGTCTACCATTGAAAGAATCTTTGTTATTAATTGTTATAGACCAAACAGAACAACTCAACCCAAAAGACTAGTCGGTGGGTGAGGAAACTCATTTGGCCTATAAACCCCACATCAATTGCCCATACAACTAATACCTTGCAACTGATATCTTTACATGCCCTCCCATGATCTTTGTTCTTGCATGCTTGAAATAAGCATTTTGAAGGAAATTGTTGATACAATTTACAATAAGTTAGGTCCCAAAGATGTTCATCTTCCACTCAATATAACATGGATGACCACTCGTTATAACGAGATCAGTTCTTGGTTCGATCAATACAATCATGAACTTTTAGCAATTTATGGTATGGGTGGAAGTGGCAAGACAACATTGGCCAAATACATTTACGATTCAAATAGGAAACGTTTTGAGTATGCGAGTTTCGTTGAAGACATTGGTGGTAGATGTGAAGGACACAATGGTTTGCTTGAACTACAGGAACAACTTCTTAAAGATATTTTAGGGGGGGTCAAAGAGAAAAATACCTGGTGTTTCTCGAGGCACGTGTATGATTGAGGACGTTGTGAGAAAGAAAAGGACTCTTATTGTTCTTGATGACATTATTCGGCATAGTCAGTTAATTGCTTTACTTGGGACCGGGAAGATTCATGCACAAAGCAAGATTATAATTACAACCAGGGAAATTACTACCAATAAGTGGTTTGAATCGTCATGTTGGAGGTGTCAAAAGTATGAAATGAGATTATTGGATTACGAAGAATCGTTAGAGCTTTTAAGTCGTCATGCATTTGGATCCAAAGTTCCTATGGCCGGCTTTGAGAAGCTTGCACAACAAGCAGTGCAATACTGTGAAGGAAATCCACTGGCCATTGAAGTGTTCATGAACAATACCATCCCAAATTGGGAAAGTCAACTAAATTTATTGGGAAGAGATATTGATTCTCGTATTCAAGATGTACTGATAAGGAGCTACACTTCATTGCCATATAACTGTGAGAGAGAGTTGTTTTTGCATATCGCTTGCTTCTTTATTGGCAAAGACATAGATTACGTGGTTAAGATATTGGAGCCTGATTACTCAGCAATATCTGGGATCAAAACACTAATTAATAGATGTCTTCTTTCTGTTTCACCAAACAAAAAGCTCGTGATGCATAGACTGATTCAGGATATGGGAAAAAACATAGTTTGTCAAGAATCACCAAAATTCCCTGCAGAGCGTAGTAGAGTTTGGCTTAGTAGTGATTCATATAAGATACTAAGAAAAGGAGTGGTAATCCTTTTTTCACTTTCATGTTCTCCAAATCCTATTTCATCTAATTTTATATAGTTTCATGTCTTTTCCTTTTAGGGTTCAAGCTGGGTAGAAGGTTTAGCACTAGACATGAAAAAACTGATAGAAGATAATTGTGCACTCAAGGTAAATATAGGATAAGTAATAATCTAAATTTTTGCATTTAAATTTTCAGTCTGTTTTTACCAAATGGTATGAATTTATTTTAACAAGATAAATGTAGCAGATGACATGCCAGTGTGCTAGTTATGAAATTATTAAGGGAAAATCCCAAAAACAGGCATAAGTTGTTGACCAAAAATTTGCACAAACAGGCATTGCAAATCCAAAACAAACCAACCAGACAATTAACAGATAAGTAGAGGCGACAACATAATGGCTAGCACCGCAATCCTTAAAAAGTTCTAAGGTCCACACAACCGGCACACTAAACTTAACAAATAAAAATTTTAATGCCGATTTGAAAAACTCTTTTGGTGAACATAACTATTTTGGTGATTTTCCCAAATTCTAATGTAAGGATGAAATTTGTTCCTTGGATGTAACACATCGCATGCCCCTTGTGCATCAGCCTTTACCAACTCTCATGCTAAACTTGCAGTCATCAGGCCTTAAAACACACATTTCAAAAGATGGATCATCTAAAATTGCTCCAACTAAATTTTGTTGAACTCAAGGGATCCTATGAGAATTTTTCTGAAGATTTAAGATGGCTCTGTTGGCTTGGATTTGGTTTAAGAACCATACCCTCTGACTTATGCATGGAAAAACTGGTGGCTATAGATATGAGCTATAGCAAGTTGGAAGAATTTGAGCCGCCAACGGTAGTGAATCCAATATCTTCTGTTGCTCCATGATTTTTAATGATCTTTATGAAACTATATGGTGCTAAAAATTTGTCTAATGTTTGCAACAGTTTCTTCCATCATTGAAGATTCTAAATCTTAAAGACTCACAAAATCTTACTGAGATCCGCAATATCTTCTTGATCCCTCATCTTGAGACTTTAGTTCTTTGGAACTGTTACCGTTTGGTTAAGGTTTGTGAAACTATTGGAGACCTTACAAATCTTGCATTACTGAACATGACAGGGTGTAGATATCTAATCAATAAGGAGCGAATAAATCGGAGAGTAGCTTGTACTTCTGGTGTACTTGTTATCGAACAAACTACATTTTCCTTCCCATTTTCATTGCGTCGGTTATTCCTGAAAGACTGCCATCTTACACGCACCGATACTTTTTCTTTGAATTTCAGGGTTCAATTAGATTTGCAGTATTTGAATTTAGCCAACAGTTTATTTGAGTCCTTGCCTTGCTATAATCATCTTGAAAAACTTCGGGTTCTTGACCTAAGTTTTTGCTCTAGACTCAAATGCCTTTTTTGCTCTAGACTCAAATGCCTTACTGAACATGACAGGGTGTAGATACTTTTTCTTGACCTAAGATTTGTTAGTATGCATATTGAATAGTAATGATGCATTTCAAAGTAAAACAACTAACCTGGATATACCAGCTTCTGCCTTCTGTGAGCTCATCATCACCAACAAGGCACACCTGGTGGCTTTGATATTCTTTTAACCTGGATATACCAGCTTCTGCCTTCTGTGAGCTCATCATCACCAACAAGGCACACCTGCTCTAGACTCAAATGCCTTATATGCCTCCCTAGTACACTTGCAGAATTGTATATATATGGCTGTGAGTTACTTGAGAGCGTAACTTTCCAATCACCTCGATTCACGTTGCAAGAGTTTGGTTATTTAGGTTGTAATCATTTGTATGAAGTTGAAGGCTTCATTAAATTGGTACAGTAGCCAAACTAGGTGAAACTGATCTGGGACACATGAAGTGGCTAAAAGAATATCAAAGCCACCAGGTGTGCCTTGTTGGTGATGATGAGCTCACAGAAGGCAGAAGCTGGTATATCCAGGTTAGTTGTTTTACTTTGAAATGCATCATTACTATTCAATATGCATACTAACAAATCATATAGAATGATTGAGCCATTTGGTTTGTCTTGTGTGGAACAGATGTTGTCTGAATTTGGTATAATAAGCACATCTCTACCAGATATAAAGGATCCAAACATGACATCCGAGTATATATCAAAATCATGTTTTTTGTCCTTTGTTTTCCTGTCGTGTCCCAAAAATAAGACGCTTAAAGGAATTAATGTAACTTTCAAGTATAGAATATCAGGTATCGATTGGGCATGGTTTTGTAAAATCACTACGGCCAATGGTGTTGATTATATGTACAACCCTAAAGTCTTTGGCAAACCCGAATTTGGTAAAGAATGTATATGGTTAAGCTATTGGCCAATTGGAAACAAACTGAACACTGGAGACACTGTTCATGTCTCTGTTGTTGTGATGAGCGGGTTGAAGGTACATGAATGTGGCATAAGCCTTGTGTACTCGGATCAGGAAGCCTTGGAAAATAACATGAGATGGGAAGAAACTCTGGACGGAGATTTGTTTGAATTTCAGCTAAGCACAGAGGCTTACTATCTTTGTCGGCGTGACTTCTTTGAGTTAACGGAGGTTGGTAGATTGACTCCTGATTGGTTTAGGATTTAGTTGGTGATACCGTTGACTACAGTGGTATGTCCTTCGATATTCGCAAGCTAGCTAATTCTTTTGTGTTGTATTCAAGCTGAAAATAGAGAAAGCTACTCGTATCTTTTCCTTTTTATGTTACAGAGGTCAGAGGATGGCGAAAGACTGGTCGACCGAAGCAGGTGAACCCATCATTTACAGAGTTGAAAGCTGTTAGATGTATCATCGATGGTCCTGAATTGGTAAGCTTGTGGTGCAACACTTGTCTTTTTTGTATCAACTTTTTACATGAATAAAGATGAAGGGAAAAATAGTTGGTACATGATGATGTTAGTTTGGTTTCGATTAGTATCAAATTGAGGTATGCTAATACAAGCTTGGTTGTTTCCCATAAACTAACAGGAGGATGTTTACAAGATCACAGAGAAGCGAATGAACTCTGGCGCTAGAAGGACAAAGAAAACTTCAAAAGAAATGTGGAGGTAGGATGTGGTCAACTGTGGAGTCTAGACAACATGTGAGCAGTTGGAAATAATTATAAACTTTGATATGTGTGTATGTATGGTGGAACATGTTTTTGCTTAGAAGCACTGCTTTCCTTCCCAACTTCTGCTGCTTTGTCTGTTCCATTTGTTTACTCTCAAGACCCCGCAACCTCTCTATGTTCATTCGTTGGATATGATTGATCCGTAAGTAGTAAACAAGTTAAGATTTTGTTTCCATTACAACAGTCGGCATGCTGTCGCATTAGAACGATTACGGTAGTCAACCAATTAGGTTTCAAGGGTAAATTGTGTAATTTGATGTTTGAAGAGGGGCATTGGCACTCCTTGGTGCAGCTGCTATAAGGAAGAAGAAAACAGTCATTTAATTGTGGTCTGTTAAGGGGGCGAGGTTATGAAGGTTAAAGATAAAGAAAGATTTAATTGTGTTTGAAGGTTTAGATCAAAGAAAACTGTGGTAAAAAACAGATGGTGAATTTTAACAAAGTATAGGGTTATAAAGAGCCAAGTCGCTCATTATCTATTTAATTAGCCAAGCTTAAATGACTCCAAGATTAAAAATTAGCTCAACTAAAAAACGATCTCGAACTCAAGCTTCACCTATTAGCTAAAGTAGGCTCATGGGCCCAAACAAGTTTATTATTTTACTAATTTATAATTTAAACATAAATGTGTATAAATCAAGCACAATGTCTCATTAGTCGTAAACGATCTGAGGTGATGAATCATTTTCGCATCACTTTAGCCAGCCAAGGTAGAGATGTTCAAAACGGTTTGGGACTAGGAACCGGAACCGGTATATTCAAAACCCCATTTTAAACCGGTTCCAGGCTCGAACCGGTTAGGGAACCGAACCGGTTCTCCCACCCTCGGACCCCTAACCTATCTAACCGGTTCTTACCGGTTCCTAACCCGGTTCCTGTACTGTAACCGGTTCCAACCGGTTACAGTGTAAAATTTTTTTTTTTTTTTTTTTTTCGTTTGCGATTTAGATTCTAAACTACGATTCGTATTTGTATAACATGAAAAATAAAAAAAAACAATTAACATAAAATTCATTTTATTTACTTTAAGAAGTTCAAAAAAAAAGGTTACATGTTTTAAAATCTTCAAAAACAAACTAACAAAACATTAAACTTATAAATATAAAGTTGTGACATATTATTTCTAGAAAAGCCTTCTTGTTCGTCATAATTATTGAGCGCTTCTTCCTTGGAATTACTTGTAGAAATGCCTTCTTGTTCGTCGTGCACTCGAACATCAAGTGGTGTTTCATCTTCGAGAGTGGTTACGTGTTGAATACGATCGATTGAGTCCAAGTGATCCTTTAAGCAAATGCACATCTCCACCGACTCCGAATTTAGTCTTGTTCTTCTCACCGATATTACCCTGCCACTAAGAGAAAAAGCGGATTCCGAAGCTACCGTAGAAGCTTGGACGGTTAGTAAATCACGGGCCATGGTGGCAAGAATCGGAAACTCGGTTTCCTTTACCTTCCACCAAGCCAAAACATCAAAAGTGCCATATTCCTCTTCGGATAAACCGGTAGAGTAATCATTTGCACTATACCTTCCTAGTTCGCTTGAAGGGGTGTTACCCCTTTGTTTTTTAGCCGTTACGTTGCGAACGGTGTTCATAAGGCTAATCATGGGATCTCGTACTCTAGTAGCACATGAACTTGATGAAGACCCCCCCGGCATAGGCATGTGTATGTTTGACCCATATTTATTTAAATAAAAGTCATACATAAATTTAAAATTCAAGTTAAAATAATTTTTTGCCTCTGTTGAAAAGTTTGGGTCAACTTCATGCATATCTAAGGCTGAAAAAATTTCGTCTATCACACATTCAACCCCCGTAACATTTAACATTGGGTTTAAAGCGGCGGCGCAAGTAAAAACCGGTGGCAATTCAAGAAAGTATTTTTTTAATTTAAACTTCATTGGTAATATGATGTTTGAAAACATTGGACTTTTATTTTCAAATTCTTTAAGATTGTTAACCATTAAAAATAACTCCGAAAGAACCAAGGGACTTGTCGGATAATACGTTCCCGATAGTTTCGTAGTTGATGTTTTAAAAACTTCAAGAAAAGTCGATAAGTCATTGATAATTTCTCATTTCTCATTTGAAAAGGGGATTGCCAAATCATTCTCGGCAAGACTAGAATGAAACATTTGTAAAGTTTCTCTTTGTTCCAAAGCACTTTGAAACATTATGCAAGTGGAATTCCATCGATGAGGTACATCCCAATTAGCTCCCAAAGCTTTTCTTCCCGTATCTTTACAAAATTTTCTATATTCCATTTGTCTTTTTTTACTTTTCTTAAAAACTTCATGTATCATTAGTCTAAAATCGTTTATAACCGATGTAACCTCATCCGAAGCAAGTCCGTCTTGCACGATTAAATTAATGATATGTGCAACACACCTTGAGTGAAAAAATACACCATTGCAAATCGGCGTATATTTTAATTTTAATTTATCAACCGCCGATGTATTATTTGACGCGTTATCAAATGCCATTGAAAATATTTTATTTTCTAGTTTATAAGTTTTTATAACATAATCTAAAATTTAAAACAAATTATCTCCCGTATGTGGATACTCAAAGAGTTCGAAAGCAATGGTGCGTTTCATCATTTCCTACGATGACGGGTCTACCCAATGAGCGGTGACACAAAGATAAGATTCGGGTAGACCATGTGGAGCCTACCAAACATCACTAGTTAAGTTTATTCCCGTATTTATATTTTCAAAATATGCAATTAGTACCTCTTTGGCCTTCTTCCACAATTTTAAACAATAACGTTTAAGAGTATGACGACTTACGTAGTGTATTGTGGTTGAAGCGTATCTCGAATCATGGCGGTTAAGCGAGGGTTGTCGAAGTGGCAAAACGGCAAAGCTTCTTGAATCACAAACTTCGCCATACGATCTTGAACTCGATCAATTTGGTATGTAAATATTCCGCCTTCACTATCCATTTGCGTTTGTTGCGAATCGACGTTCTTTTTCAACGCCTTGCAATACGGTTTTTCGATGTGTTTCTTCAAATTTGAATTCGAAAGTGGGTTTAAATAAACCCCACAAAACTTGCACCGAGCCTTCAATGAATGGTCACTCAATTCAACCAAATCCCAATTGCACCAAATCTCTTGATTACGATTATGAGGTACAATACGAACGAAACTTGGTTCGGCGTTGGAACCTTGACCAACCGATGATTGTGAGGCAGCCATAACAACAAATATGAATATAGAAGAAGAGAAAACAAGAGATTAGAGAACTCAAAACGTTGTAATAGCGTTTTTTTGTATTTTTTTGCGTTCGGGTTTGCGTTTTGAGTGTTGTGATGAACCAATGACACCAAATACCTATTTATACTAGTAGTGGGGTGCTTGGGGAGCCAAAAAACGGCTATTTTTGACCCCAACGGTCAAAAAACGGCCAAAAAAACGATTTCCAACGGCTATAATCGATCCAACGGCTAGAACCGGTTCCTAACCGGTTCCGGATGGTTCGGTTCCAGAACCGGTTCCGGTTCGGTTCCGGTAACTACCCGCCCCCACTCAGAAATGCAAGAACCGGTCACGGATCATCGGGTTGAATCAGATAGGGTCCGGTTCCTACAAAAAACGGGTAGGAACCGGTTCGGGTCCGGTTCGGGTCCACCGGTTCCGGGAACCGGTTTCGTTGATCAACCCTAAGCCAAGGTGAAGCTAATATTTAAGGGTGGATTATTGCCTTATTGGTGTCATACAAGCACAGAAGGACGTGCATGTTTTGATGGCAGAAAAAGTGACATGCAAAATGATAGAAGATTATGTCTACTCACTTTGTGCTAAGAACGCTTTAGGACTTAATCAGGAGTCTCAACGATTAAAGAAAGTCTGTCGCATCCAACTGATCGAGAGTTTACAGCACTCTCCTAAAAAACCCATGGCATGACAAATCCAGTGACTTGTATTAATAAGCACTCTCCTAAAAAACCAATTATATGAAGTGGCCAACCCCTGGGCATCCAAGGGCGCTACAAGGGGCCTCGGGATGACCCTGTGACATTAAACTCGCTTTAGATACTAATTCGCCATCCCAAACCCTAACCCAAATAGCAAACGACCCCACATACACACAATACAACATAATGATCAAAACCAAATGTTTCCAAAGTATTTTTAAAACGCCATACAAAAGGTTAAAAGTGTTTAGCTACGACACCAAAATCCAAGATGGGCTTAAAAAAGCACCCCATCCTTCAACATACCAATTTAAACACGCTTTCTACCCTTCAAATAAGATCACCTCTGTAACTCGGTTTCATGCTCATTCTGGGTCTGGAGAACCACCAGGAACCAACTGCATGAATACAACAAAATCATGTAAGCTCACAAGTTGTAAAAGAGAGAATTTAGAGCCAAACTGTGTCGATGTCACAATATCCATCAGATGAACAAAAACCAAAAGGTTGTAAACTGGACTTACAATTGCTATGTTATTCCCATTGAGCAAAATCTGGTCAAGCTTAGTAATCCGACGTCCCTCAGGGGTGATTTCACTGCAACAAATAAATGCCATTAAGCACAAACTGCTAGATGTGTATTGCAAAGTATAGTTATGTTAGATAAAAATAACTTATAATTCCAACAAATAATGACCAAAAAACAGTGATTTTCTAAATTTCCATTTCCTAACTTATTGCTTCACATATTGAATGATGCAGAACAAAATAAGAGAACGAACCAGTAAACAGAACAGAGTTTCACAACTTTTGATCAAACAGAAGTTGCAGAACTTCTAGAATACATACAAAACAAATAAAATTTACACACAAACAAAGGTTGGTAGCAGTGTATATAAGAGACTTAAGCGGAGCTCATGTTCACTAATAACAGACTCTAATCACATTTTATAAAAACAAAAACATGCTCAGCTGTGTTCATTTAGGAACGTGTTTAAATCTGTTCTAAACAACTTATTAATGCGAGCTTTTGGTACACGTATAGCACTAATTAACATTTGACTAACAAATAAGAAAGATTAAGCAAATCGCCAAGTTAATATGCATTAACGCATCCCAATTCCCAAGCTACATGATTTTCTCAAAATAAGCTTGATTAACCTTCATTCAATTCAATTTAAGTATGTAACCGATTATTTTTCCATGTTCATTTAGTTTAATATTTAGTTCAAACATGCCTCGGTTAATTAACCGAAACAGAAACAGAACCATAACCGAGCTTCATAACCGAAACTGAAGTTTGGTTATGCTTATGGTTATGGTTAAGAATAAAAACCAAACCGAACGACCACGGCCCACCAGTAATCATACCTAAGACTGAAAACTTAAATCTATCGTGTACTCATGTCCCCTAAAAAAAACCCTAATTAAGTAAACCCTAAGAGGTTACAATCATTCATTCAATTTTTCACACACATTGTAACCAATGCAATGATGTTAGTGGCAACAAAATAACATAATTCCATATCAAATCGAAGCAGAAAAAAACAGATAAATAATGAGAATTAGGGTTTAGAGTTACTGACTATTCAGTGACGTCTTCAAGGACCATGTTGACATAGACATCGAAACCCTTGAGAGTTCCAACGAGCTCCTTGTCTCCTTTCATTATCACCCATATCTATGCACCGATCTATCAGCTCTGCATCATCAAATCAACACATAACATAAATAATAATTGCATTTGTTTCATTCAACAGTTAATTTTATAAATAAAATTAGGGCAAATGAATATATAAGAAGACGGAGGAATGTGAACCAACCTGACGGAAGAAGCTGTGAAGGATTGTGTGCCATTGAGTTGAATCGGTTAAACTCGTTGTGTGTTCTTCTCACGAAAGTTGAAGTGGTGGGTGGGTAGATCCATTTATGACAAGGATACAATTTTTATACTCCAACCTCAACAAACGAATTCTTTCTTATAATTTTTATTATACAGTAAGAAAAAAGAAGAGGTGTTTGTTGAGTTGCGCTAAACTAGTCAAATCGTCTTGTTACATTATTCACTAAGAAATGCATTGAGTGCAAATGAGGTGCGTTTAGTTAACCCATGTTAAACATTTGTTTTGTTGTGTTGTGTCTATGCCCTACACGTTTAGCATACATGCTAGGGTTTCTTCATTTGTTTGCAAGTGGTATTGAAAAACTGCAAATGTTGGGGGATCGTGGCATTTTATGTAAGAAATGTTACATCGGACGGATATGGATCTTAATAACTACAACTTTTTTTTAGATCGATTAGCTTACGCACTCTTTAAACCTACTTCTAAATTTACACCTTAATAAGTAGATGATGTTGGGAAGGGAGACGAAGGTGTGAGAAAAGATTGAATGTGTGAAAAAATAAGAGGGGTGTCATATATGGTCATGTAGGGGAAGGGAGATATTAGTATGGACTCTTTAGCGTTAAATATGAATAAAAATGTTTGCATATGTAAGTCTTAAAGCACCTACTATCGTGTTCAGGTAGCTTACATATTAGATTTTCGCTAAATTTGTGTATCACTCATTTTCTCTCAATCACTACACATATCCTTATAAATCCTTACATTTTCACATTATCACCACCTTTAATTTATTTTCATACTAAAACAAACTATCCCTCTCTTTCCCTTTTTCAGTCCAGCGTCACCACACATTCGACATGGGACGTAAAAGGAGATCCTATCAAGTTGTTCCAGGTTCCGGCATGGGATAATAATCTAACATTTCGGATTTTTCATATTCATATCCGTATTCGTTTACCTGACTCAGGAATATAATTAGGATATTTTGTATTAATAAAAACTTGTATTTATTGGTATTTAACTTGGTGTAACTTATTTTATATTTTCATAACTTTCAATTGTGCCAAATAGTCCTTAGAAACTCTTAAAATGGCTAAAAAACGCATTTTTGGAACTTCATATAATAAAACTGTCAAAAATCAAAATCTGGTAAAAACCCACTCTCAGCGATACGCGATGGATTTCTCTAAACGCCATAGCATAGCGTATATCTACCGACGTCAGATAAGCAAATTGTTATTTTTGGTTCATTTCTTATTAAATCTTTCCTCAAACGACCCTAAAAATCACGAGAATTGAGGTCCAAGATAATTAAACTGCTATTGTATCATGCCCACATTCATTTCTTGTTGATTACACCGAAACCTTGAAGTTAATAGACCCGATTTTTGTCGTCAATAGTTTATTTTCTTCCTTAATCGAGTTGGTTACTAAACTAGTAAGTTTTACCTCTACATACTTAACCAAAACACATTCTCAAACCCTAAACCCATTACAACTCAATCGTCACCCTCACCGGTCCGACTTTCTGAAAACCGAGCGAACTGCATATAGCCGGACCGGTCAGTGGATCAAATAACGGTCGGACCGGTTTGACCGGCCGATCCGATCCGGTCTCAACAACATTGATACCAAACCTAACACAATTTATATAAAGTATTATTATATAAAAGAAATAAAAATCGCATAAAAATTAAACATACAATGTCTTCAAATATAAAACATAACACAAGATGTAAAATTTAAAAATAAAACATGACGTTCAAGTTAATAGAGCACATGATGTATAATAAGTTAAAAAAGCTAGACACAGGCTTTTAGCTTTGGTCTTTTCACGGATAATGGTAACCAGGTCATAGACACGACTATAAAGCCCGCATAATAAATAGTCCAACATTATTTTTTATGTATTTGTTTAAATGAGCAGAATTATACAATATGTAATGTTGTTATCAACTTATTTATAGCTATTGCATATAAGGGGGTGTTTGGTAGAGGGATTTGATTGGGGAGAAATGGAATTAGAAATATTTCTTTTGTTTGTTTTCCACTTTTCATTTCTATTTCTCTTTCTATTTCTCTAAAACTAGAGAATTCCATTTCTCTTTAAAACAAAGAGAAATCCATTTCTCAGCAGCCTCCTCATAGCATGTCACCACCTCGTCTCCGGCCACCACCTCGTCTCCGACCACCACCTCGTCTCCAAGTCTGCAACCGCCACCTCGTCTCCAAGTCTGCAACCACCACCCCGTCTCCGCCGTTCGCAGTGGTGAACACAGAGATGGTAACCGGTTGTAGGTTGCAGGTGGTACGGGTGAACAGAGATTAGGGTTTCAAGTGGTGGTTCGTGGTAGGTTAGGGTTTTCAGATGGTCGGGTGCTTGTGGTCGCAGGTGGGTGACAGTGGTGGTGGAAATCGGCGGTGGTTGCAGGTGGCTTCTGATTATCATCATCATCATCGCCACCACAACCACCACCACAAAATCTCCAAAGAGGCAGTGATGACAGATCTGAGCCTCCTTTTTCTATATCTTATGTTCCAAAAATTTGAATCTTTTTAATTTCTTGTGTACTGTGGTTGAAGAAGGGGGTTTGGTGGCGGCAGCCGGTGGTGGTGGGCTGTGGTTGAAGAAAGGGCTGTGGTGGTGGTGGTGCTGGTGGTGTGGGGCTGTGGTGGTGGTGGGGCTGTGGTGGTGGGGCTGCGGTGGTGAGTGGTGTCAGGTTGGGTGGAGGTGGGGTTGGGTATAGTAGAGTTCTCTGTTTATTTTCTCGTGTACCAAACAAGAGAAATGATTCTCATTCTCCATACCAATTCTCTTTCTCTACAATTCCATTTCCATTTCTATTTTCTTTCCATTTCCATTATCTGTACCAAACACCCCCTAAAAGTAAATTTGTATTCAATAAAAAAATTGTAAGCAAGCCGAAAAACCACATACAACATTTAACGAAATGCATCTCACCCAAATGTTTTGAGATGTTTATAAACTTTTTCCCCCTCGTGATCAGGAAGGACATCAATACCTGGTCCAAGAACACATGATCAATGATCCAATTGCCGTATTAAGGATCATCTTCGAATGCCAGTTTCTACAAAATCATTCCATCATCATCATCTGATTCAATACCTTTACAATGGGTAATAATGCCATCTTATCTATGCTATGCCCTTTTCAAATTTTCATCTCCCTCTTAATATTAATAACGTAAATTTTAATAATACTAATCACATCAATCTGCCTAGGTTTCATAAACAACAATTTGATGATCCTAGCTTTTTTATGTTTTCTCTACCTTACCTTAGCATGCATTGAATTTTATTTGATCAACACATTTGATGCCACAATTTTAATTCTTTTTTTTTTTTTGCAAATTTCAAGCAAGTCATTACAAATTATGGACAAAATCTCATTGGCAATTGTTTGTTTACAATGTTGTTGAAAGCAATGGACTATGATGATTAATGAACATGCTTTTGTTTTCAGCCAAATGTAACGATGACAATTGTGCGGACTGTTGCTCTACCCACCTCATAGATGGAGATGGTACTATAAATGTAGCTGGACTCGAGAAATTTATGAAGGAAGTCAAGCTTTCCGAATGCGGACTTTCCTATGCCATTGTTTCCATCATGGGCCCACAAAGTAGCGGTACGTGTTTCAAACGCGACGGATTTTTGACATAGTTTGCATCAAAGTATCACTTTTTTAGTTATAGTCAACGCTTTTAGTGACACTTATTGTTTTGAACAGGGAAGAGTACACTTTTAAACCATTTGTTCTATACAAACTTTAAGGAGATGGATGCTTTTAAGGGAAGGCATGCATTTGTTCCATGCACTTATTAGTTCGCTTTTTATATAATGTTTGGTAAAGAATCTAACTGCATTGCGCGCGTATCGTATCAGGTCTCAGACCACCAAAGGTATTTGGATGGCACAATGCACGGGTATTGAACCTTGCACTGTTGTGATGGATCTCGAGGGTACTGATGGGAGAGAACGAGGAGAGGTTGCATACCGACACTTCTTTTTCATTAGATGAATATTATGCATTTAGTTTACTTCATCAATTATTTTCTATAAACCCATGTACATATATAGTACTTGGAGAATTATTGCATCCAATTGCAAGTTTGACTAGTATACATTACACAACAAGAACCTCACAAAAAAATAATCATATTTTGGGCTGTCATGTCTAACCTGTTAAATGAACATTTTGTGTTTGGGTTAACTTGCTTAGCCTGTTTAATTAAATGAGTTGCACTTGTGGGCCCGTTTAAAGCTAAAATAGAAAATTAAAAATATTATTTATAATGTCAACCAGCCAACCTGACACGATTGTCACCCCTGTGACCCATAGCTCACTTTTGCATTTTTTTTGTTTAGGATGATACAGCGTTTGAGAAACAAAGTGCACTTTTCGCTCTTGCAGTTTCAGACATAGTGCTTATCAACATGTAAATCTAGCAGTTATATATTATTTTAAAAGTTTTATAAACTTGTGTTTCATTCACATGTGGAATTTTGTATTATTAGGTGGTGTCATGATATCGGTCGTGAGCATGCTGCAAACAAACCTCTACTAAAAACTGTATTCCAGGTAATCATGTGTAGATCCTTCTTTACAAAACTATTGCCATATTGATTGTAAATTTCCCAAATGTTAAGTTATGATTCGCCATTTTCAGGTCATGACACGACTATTTAGTCCACGCAAAACAACTATGATTTTTGTCATACGTGACAAAACAAGAGTAAGTAGATTTACTGGTATATCATGTATCAAATTTAATCATCTTCTATGAAGGCGAAGCTAATATTATTTGGATATTTTTCTTTTTGTTTCTATAAAGACGCCTTTGGAAAATTTAGAGCCTGTCTTGAGGGAAGATATCCAGAAGGTAAAGTTCCGTTATGTCATACAAATTTATCATCTAATTTACTGATGCAGTCCTAAAATATTTTATATATGTTTGTTTGCCCCTAGATATGGGATTCTGTTCCTAAACCAGATGCACACAAGGAAACACCACTAAGTGCATTTTTTAATGTAAGATACTGATGATGTTATTCATTATCGTCTCTTGACAGTTTAATGATTCATATGATTTTTTCTTGCCAATCGGATAAGTAGATCGAAGTCGTTGCTCTTTCTAGTTATGAAGAGAAGGAAGATCAATTCAAAGAGCAGGTAAAGTGAAGTCCATACACATTTAACTAATTATTGTGGCATACTGGCATGCATTTTTCTTAATTTTTTATTATTTTTTTGTAAAAGGTGGCCAACCTCAGGCAGCGATTCCAACATTCTATTGCACCCGGAGGGCTTGCAGGTGACAGACAGGGAGTTGTTCCCGCTTCCGGATTTTGTTTCAGTGCTGAACAAATCTGGAAAGTTATCAAGGAAAATAGGGATCTTGATTTGCCTGCTCACAAGGTCTAACATTTTTCAAAGTTTATATTATATATGTATTCCAAAGTGTTACATTTCATTTCTGTTAAATGTTACTGCAGGTTATGGTGGCAACCGTACGATGTGAAGAGATTGCTAATGAGAAATACGCTGCCTTTTCTAAAAATAAGGTTCATTTTTTCATATCTAGTTAATTTTAGCTTTTAATAATATTATTTTTCTAGATTATTTTAAGTCAAAACTTAACTGTTTATTGCAGGATTGGTGTGAAATAGAAGAAGCCGTACAGTCTCAACTTGTGCCTGATTTCGGAAACAAGATAAGTGTGCTGCTTGACACTTGCTTTGCAGGGTATGCACATATCTACACCCTTAATGCATGTCTTTTGAACTTTTTATTTTATTTATTCTAATCTAAAAAACACTTCAGTTATGATGACGAGGCTGCGTTTTTTGAGGAAGGCGTTAGGAATTGTAAGCGGAAACAACTCACAGAGAAATTGTTGCTAGTAATGTCTCTTAACTGCAACAAATGTTTATTAAATATTGAAGAAACATGAAATGAATCTGACCCGATCCAAGACAATGTTCCTCGGTCTTCGAGATGAACGAACCACGACTCGATCTTCTTCTCCGGTAGCTTGAGATCTGCAATGGTTTTTGGGAGTGTAGAGGTGACTGCTAAGAAATCTCGAGGATCTCTTGTTTACAGACACAAAAATGGTTATGGTGGTGGCTCTTATTGAGAATCCTCTTTAATAAGGAGGTGGAGACCTCCTTATATATGGAGCCTCATGGCCACCATCATGGTACCCTAATGGGCCTAGCCCAGTTAGGGTTACCTCCACAAAACCCCCTCAGCCCAATAATGTTGTATTAGTCCATATAATAAAATAAGCCAGACATAATAAATTAAGGTCGTAAGCCGGGTTTAGTACCATACCCCTACAAGCCCCCCAAGTCCAGTGTTGCTCCTAGGCGTGCAAGCGTTTAGGTGGAGCGCTGGACTTCATAAGGTGTGTTAGGATATGAGGCGGTTTTTTCCCCTTTCTTCGGCCTTGTCTTTATTGTCTTTTAGTTTTGAGAGGTTTTCTCCATGATGGTGACATGTTGTGATCCTTATGATAATAATGGTGCACTGGCATGAATAAGATATAGCACGCATCATAACAATAGTGGCGCGGGGCCTGATAAAAGATAGAGTGCGCATCTCGATAATAATGTAATGCAACTTGCGTGCGAGGCAGCTTACGAGCTATAAAAATAATGAAGCTTGCGCGCGAGGCGACTTACGAGCTATAAAATAATGAAGCATGCGTGAGTTGCGGCTTATGAGCTATAATATGATGATAATGACTGGCCCACAAGGCCCTCTTCTACGCAGGATGACTATCCCAACTTGTTTTCAAAATAATAATGAAGGCACAAACGGCCAGATAATAATAATAATGTCATAGGTGCTTGTGCGACTCGTAGCTGAACCTGCAAAAATATATCAACTAAAAGTGGATGTATTACAAGGTTCCCATCCTCGGGCAAATTATGAGGTGTGCCCAACCTACGTTGGCGCGTGGCCGTTTGGGATATTATTAGGCTCCCGACCTTTATGTTTGGCACGTGGCCGTGTGGGATATTATTAGGCTCCCGACCTTTATGTTTGGCGCGTGGCCGTGTGGGATATTATTAGGCTCCCGACCTTTATGTTTGGCGCGTGGCCGTGTGGGATATTATTAGGCTCCCGACCTTTATGTTTGGCGCGTGGCCATATGGGTTTATAAGTATTCCCAACCTTTAAGTGTGGCGCGTAGCCGTTTGGGATATTATTAGGCTCCCGACCTTTATGTTTGGTGCGTGGCCGCAGATGCTGGAGCTTTCATGAGGTTGCAGAGGCGACTTACGTTGTTTTGATCCACTGACTTGCATTAGTGACCTGCGAATGTTCATAGGTGACCCGCGGTGTTCATAATGATCCGCGGTGATCGGTGTTCGTCTAATGGAGTGTTGATCTGAGGTGCGCGCATGCATGGAGGCGGAGTGGTGATCTAAGGTCACGTATGCATGGCGGCGGAGTGGTGATCCGCGGGCGCGCATGCATAGCGGCTGAAAGTTGAGCGCGCATGCATGGCGGAGAGTTGAGCGCGCATGCATTGCGGCGAGTTGAGCGCGCATGCACGGCGAAGGGTTGCGTGCGCATGTATGGCGTTGGAATCTTTCATAGGTGGAATGTTGATCCGCGGCTGCATGCATGCATCGTGGCGAAGTCTTCCACAGGTGGTGGAGTGTTGATCTGTGGCTGCACGCATCATGGCGGCGAAGTGTTGACGCGCGGCTGCGCGCATGATGTATGAAGGCGTAGTGCACTATCAGCAGCGGCACGCAAGCATGTCGGTGGAGTGCAACATGTGCATGGCGCGCATGCATGGCGGCGGATTGTTCATCTGCGGAAGCGCACGCATGGCGGCGTAGAGTTGATCAGCGGGACACGCATGCATGCACGGTGACGCGATGATCCTTAGCTCGCATGCATGGTGACGTATTGTTGAAACCCATCGGCGCACATGAACGGTGGTCGGGTGCTTACCTGCGGAGCTTGCAGGTGACCCGCCTTGGTCAGAGTTTGTTATGTCGGAGCACGGCGCCCATGAATGGTGTCGTCTTCCAAGCTCATATTGTACTATTTTTGACCCGCATGGGGTCGTCTTCCAACCCGCATGGGGTTTTGATCCGCGGTGCGCATGCATGGCGGCGGAGCGGTTACTCGCGGGCGCGCATGCATTGAGGCGGAGTCTTCTGCGTAAAACCGAAGGCATGGAGTCGTCTTCCGACCCACATGGTGGTTTCCGCGGGCGCGCATGCATGGCGACAGAGTGATGACTCGCGGGCGCGCATGCGTCATGGCGGAGCATGGATATTTCCGCGGTGGCGGAGTTTTTCCGAGACTGTTAACTTTAGTTGCTCCGGTGGTGATGGAGGAGCACCGATATGCGTGTGTGGGGTACTCTTTCTTCATCACATAAAGGTAAAATTTTTGGGAATGATTAAAAGTTGGAGTGTGTTGTTTAGCGATGCGCATGCACGGTGGCGAGGTGTTGGATCGCGGTGATGCGGTGCTCGGCGCCAGCGCGTATGCGTGATGGCGCGCTGCTGCTTCATAGCGGTGGAACTCATGCATGGTGGCATGCACCATGGCGGCCAGATGGTTATCCGCGGTGGCGTGTACGCGTGGTGGCGCAATGACATTACCCGGTGGCGAGGTTCACTTGTCGTGGTGCGCATGAATGTTAGCATTGTATTGAACCACGGCGAGCGCATGCGCGGTGGCGGAGAGTTGTGCCACGGTGATCATCACAACTTGCGGCTTGCTTGCCGGAGCAGAAGGCGGCGTGGACTCTAATTGCCCGCCATGTTTTTGTTTTTTCCGGTGATAAGTTTTTCAATGAAATTCTTGGATGATGATAAGAAAATTGAAAACTGGACCCACCGGGTATTTAGGATCCTACCTCCACTAGTCCCCCTAGTCCAGTGCTGCTCCTGGGCGTGCAAGCGGTTAGTTGGAGTTCTGGACTTATTAGGAGTGCTTGTACGGTTTTTTGGACCCGGTGCTTCCCAAATGTACCTTTTTGCATATGTATACTTTGCTTCGGGTTATAAGAGGTTTAATAATGATGGCGTGTTGAGCGGAGCGGAGCCGCGTTCAGTCTTGTATTCGGCGCGAAGCCGTATGGGTTTATGAGGATTCGCAACCTTTAAGTTTGGCGCGCGGCCGATGGCCGTATGGGTTTATGAGGATTCGCAACCTTTAAGTTTGGCGCGCGGCCGATGGCCGTATGAGTTTATGAGGATTCCCAACCTTTAAGTTTGGCGCGTGGCCTTATGGGTTTATGAGGATTCCCAACCTTTAAGTTTGGCGCGTGGCCTTATGGGTTTATGAGGATTCCCAACCTTTAAGTTTGGCGCGTGGCCTTATGGGTTTATGAGGATTCCCAACCTTTAAGTTTGGCGCGTGGCCTTATGGGTTTAAGAGGATTCCCAACCTTTAAGTTTGGCGCGTAGCCGTATGGGTTTATGAGGATTCCCAACCTTTAAGTTTGGCGCGTGGCCTTATGGGTTTATGAGGATTCCCAACCTTTAAGTTTGGCGCGTGGCCGTATGGGTTTATGAGGATTCCCAACCTTTAAGTTTGGCGCGTGGCCGTATGGGTTTATGAGGATTCCCAACCTTTAAGTTTGGCGCGTGGCCGTATGGGTTTATGAGGATTCCCAACCTTTAAGTTTGGCGCGTGGCCTAATGGGTTTATGAGGATTCCCAACCTTTAAGTTTGGCGCGTGGCCTAATGGGTTTATGAGGATTCCCAACCTTTAAGTTTGGCGCGTATGTTACCCGCGGTGATCGTGTCGAAGCAAACTTGGCCTGCGGGAGCCGTACCTGACCGGCCATTTCTTTGCTCAGAGCGTACATGTGATCCGCAAAAGCCGGGTTTGACCCGCGGAAGCTTTCTTGTGACCCGCAGAGGTTGTACTTAAGCTGCTGGAGTTTCTCGCCATGACCCGCGGAGGTCAGATTTGATCCGCGGTTGCGCGTTAGTGACCCGCGGTATGTGAGGTTGGTCCCTTCCAACATTTAAGTTGCCTGCTAGAGTTATTCATTGATCCGCGGGAGTTCACAATGTGATCCGCCAATTATTATTTAGCGCGTGCGGCATGCTATGGCGGAGTTGAATCGCCGGAGCACGCATGCGGCTTGTTTGTTTCGCGAACGGCGTGGAGGTTGATGTTGATTGCGGAAGCTAAAGTTGACCCTTGAGGCTTTGATTGTGCCTTTGTTTCACGGGAACTTTGCTTGCGGAAGCAGAAGTTGATTGCGGAAGCTAAAGTTGACCCTTAAGGCTTTGATAACGCCACGCGGGAACTTTGCTTGCGGAAGCAGAAGTTGACCCTTGAGGCTTTGATTGTGCCTTGCGGGAACTTTGCTTGCGGAAGCAGAAGTTGACCCTTGAGGCTTTGATAACGCCACGCGGGAACTTTGCTTGCGGAAGCAGAAGTTGACCTTTGAGGCTTTTATTGTGCCTTGCGGGAACTTTGCTTGCGGAAACAGAAGTTGATTGCGGAAGCTAAAGTTGACCCTTAAGGCTTTGATAACGCCACGCGGGAACTTTGCTTGCGGAAGCAGAAGTTGACCCTTGAGGCTTTGATAACGCCACGCGGGAACTTTGCTTGCGGAAGCAGAAGTTGACCCTTGAGGCTTTGATTGTGCCTTGTGGGAACTTTGCTTGCGGAAGCAGAAGTTGATTGCGGAAGCTAAAGTTGACCCTTGAGGCTTTGATTGTGCCTTTGTTTCACGGGAACTTTGCTTGCGGAAGCAGAAGTTGATTGCGGAAGCTAAAGTTGACCCTTAAGGCTTTGATTACGCCACGCGGGAACTTTGCTTGCGGAAGCAGAAGTTGACCCTTGAGGCTTTGATTGTGCCTTGTGGGAACTTTGCTTGCGGAAGCAGAAGTTGATTGCGGAAGCTAAAGTTGACCCTTGAGGCTTTGATTGTGCCTTTGTTTCACGGGAACTTTGCTTGCGGAAGCAGAAGTTGATTGCGGAAGCTAAAGTTGACCCTTAAGGCTTTGATTACGCCCGGGAACCCCTTTGCTCGCGGAAGCAGAAGTTGACCCTTGAGGCTTTGATTGTGCCTTGCGGGAACTTTGCTTGCGGAAGCAGAAGTTGATTGCGGAAGCTAAAGTTGACCCTTAAGGCTTTGATAACGCCACGCGGGAACTTTGCTTGCGGAAGCAGAAGTTGACCCTTGAGGCTTTGATTGTGCCTTGCGGGAACTTTGCTTGCGGAAGCAGAAATTGATTGCGGAAGCTAAAGTTGACCCTTAAGGCTTTGATAACGCCACGCGGGAACTTTGCTTGCGGAAGCAGAAGTTGACCCTTGAGGCTTTGATTGTGCCTTGCGGGAACTTTGCTTGCGGAAGCAGAAGTTGACCCTTAGCGTTCATAAAGCTTCATTCGCAACGTGGAAGCAAAAAATGACCCGCATGAGATTATAGTTGATCCGCGGGGAGCGATTTTGATCCGCGGTTGATTGAAGTTGACATGCGGGGGCTATGGCGGAGAGTAATCGCCGGGAGCGCGCATGCATCCCGCTGTGGCGGAGAGTAATCGCCGGGAGCGCGCATGCAACCCGCTGTGGCGGAGAGTAATCGCCGGAGCGCGCATGCAACCCGCTATGGCGGGGAGTTGAGCGCGCTTGCATGGCGGGAGTTGAGCACGCATGCATGGCGAAGGGTTGAGCGCGCATGCATGGCGAAGGGTATAATTTATTTGAAACCCCAAAGTGGGATAATATTGATGGCTATTATTTTGAGGCTATACACAACCTGTCATTCTCCTAGAAGATGCCTTTCCACATGAGTCAAAGATATGCAAATATGATGGTACCCACTGCAAAAAGAATTGTACCTGTGTATTCCTTTTTTACACCCAAATTTTGCTTTCTGACTATAGATCTAGAACTTATTCCAGCATTGAACACTGAAAAATCAGATCTGGATCCGGCACCCATTGCGTATGAACGCAGATCTAGAGAGACAAACAAGAATATCGAACGTAACTGTTGCTCAAACGGAATCAGATCTGAAGGAATTAGACCCAGATCTAACCTCCGTCACTCTAGAAACACAGATCTGGACATGAAACGGGGAAGATTGAGGTGTGGTTCGTTACCGTCCCACGGATGGCGCCAATGAAGAAACATGAAATAAATCTGACCTGATCCAAGACAATGTTCCTCGGTCTTCGAGATGAACGAACCACGACTCAATCTTCTTCTCCGGTAGCTTGAGATCTGCAATGGTTTTGGGGGTGTGGAGGTGACTGCTAAGAAATCTCGAGGATCTCTTGTTTACAGACACAAAAATGGTTATGGTGGTGGCTCTTATTGAGAATCCTCTTTAATAAGGAGGTGGAGACCTCCTTATATAGGGAGCCTCATGGCCACCATCATGGTACCCTAATGGGCCTAGCCCAGTTAGGGTTACCTCCACAAAACCCCCTCAGCCCAATAATGTTGTATTAGTCCATATAATAAAATAAGCCAGACATAATAAATTAAGGTCGTAAGCCGGGTTTAGTACCATACCCTGGAAATATTATGATATATTATATGTTTATATCAAAAATGTTATCATCTTGTGTTCTGTCTAGCTTGTTGAACCGGCTTATCAATCAACATTGCAACACATGAGGTCCGAGACACTTGAAAAATTCACAAAAGCATTTGAAGACGCGTTGAGTAAAGGACAAGGGTTTCAACTTGCTTCCCATGATTGCACGATATCAGTAATGAAATCATTTGATGAACAATGCAAAGGTATTGAATGTGAATTTAGTATTATGATGCCATATTGTTGTACTAATACATATGAATGAATCTAAAGGTGCCATTATCAAGCAAGCTGACTGGGACACATCCAAAGTGAGGGCTAAAGTCTCTCAGGATATCGAGTCACATATTGCGGATGTCCGTAATTCCAAACTGTGTGATCTTATTGCATTATATGAGGTAATTAATAGCAGATTAATTTCACATATTGATGCTTTTTTATAAGATAAATACCAGCACTAGAGGTGATATTTGACCCGTTTACTTATGATGGGTTGTTCAGGGTTGTGTAATGATTTGAATATCACCCAAAGTCTTTTTAAAGCATACAATCTTTTAAATCATTTTATTCATATACTTGTGTTATTATTGTGATGCTATCAACCTAGGGGTGGCAATTTCTGACACGACACGAAAATAATCAGGTTTTGGGTTGGGATATATAACGCATTTTAAAAAATGGGTCTTGTTTTGGTTGGCCTATTTAATTAAATGGGTCGTGTTAGGGTTGACCTCTTTTACCCGTTTAGTTAAACAGGGTGACATACCAACCTGTTTAGTTAAACAGGCCAACCTACTAATCTGTTTATGACCCGTTTACCCATTTGTTTCCAGCCCACCAACTCAATTAACACATTTACAACTTGGTTATCACCCGCCAGCCCGTTTGGCACGTTTACAATAGGGGGCTAAACGGGCCGGTCACCGGTGTTCGGATTACACGATTTAAAGTGCCTGTAGGTTCGTGTTGATGGTTTTGACACATAAAAATATGGGTCCTGTCCGGGTTGAACAATTCAACCTGACACAATTGACACCAGCCCGGCCCGTTTTGACATGTTATTCCCCACACTAAACCACCTTGTTTAACCTTGCATCCTAATGATTATTCTGCAGTCAAACTTAAAGAATGCATTACACGGGCCTGTGGAAGCTCTTCTAGAAGGGGCTGCTGCTGATACTTGGCCCACAATCCGGAAGCTTCTAAAAAGTGAGACGAAAACCTCTCTGTCTAAGTTCAATAAAGCACTTGCTGGTTTTGAAATGGATGAAGATGCAAAGCAAAATCTACTAGCAACATTGGATTGTTATGCAATAGATGTGGTTGAAGGGAAGGCTAAAGAAGAAGCTGGTAAAGTTATACATAGCATGAAGAAGAGGTATTGTGCTTGTAATATCATTGCATCAATCCAAACTAGAGGTGGCAAGCATGACTCGTATACCTGTAAATGGGTCGATTTGGGTCATGTTTTATTTTTAATAGGTTAAATGGTTTAAGCTAAATTTGAATGAAAATAACTAAACAAGTCAAACGGGTTGAAAGTCATGATTGGATATTTAAATGCACAAAGGACATCGTTATGCTAATCATATTTAACTCTTTACTCTCTAGTTATTATAACTTTAAAAAAATATACGCATAAAAAAGTGTTTGTGGGTTGGCCCAACCCGACCAGACAAATTTTGGCCTGCACTACATATATATATGTTTTTAACTAGTGGTGTAAACAGGCCGGGCTGAACCTGAACTCGTTTAACTTACAGGAGCTCGAGCTTGGCTCGTTTTGAGCACTATATCTAAAGCTCGAGCTTGGCTCGTGAGTATATTTTCAAGCTTGAGCTCAGCTCTGGCTCAACTTGTTTATCATTTATGAATTATTCATATACATTTATAATTATTTTTATAAATGTATATATGTGTGAACCCTCGGGTGGGCAAAAGTGAAATTGCACTAATTTTGACGTTATTTTACTATTCTCGTGAAAATAACGTTAAAAGTGGCTGAAGGTTAATCAGGCATCATTTGGTGGCGTTGATAGCCGAAAGACAAGGGTACATGCACCATTCGGCGGGTGTCCCGGTGGTTGAGTGTTATGTGCCTTGTGTCCAAGGCTTGATGCAAAACTACTATCGAGCCAGGGTCTCACAAGAAGCAACCTCTCTATTCCTACGGGGTAGAGGTAAGATTATCTACATCTTACCCTCCTTACCCTCCTCAGAACCCTACCATAGCTTTGCTATTGGTGGGATTTACTGAGTATGATGATGATGATGATGGTTATTTTTATATATTTAAATATAATTATTTTGCCACCTCTTATCCAAGTAATTTTACCTGTGTACTTTCTCATATCCTAATAAACTGAACACACAGGTTTACAACAATTTTCAACCATGATAATGATTTAATGCCACGAACTTGGACCGAAAGGAAGATATTCGTGCAATTAATAAAACTGCTCGCACCGCTGTAAGAATTATTGGATTATATAATGCATGGTTAAAAAACAAGTCCTATTTTATCATGCATAAACATCTTTCAGGCTTTGAAGTTGCTCGCTGTGTTGGCTGCTATTCGTTTGGAGGATTATGGCGATAGAATTGAGACGACACTAGTCCAAGCGTTAGCGGACCCCACCAACGCCCCGGATAAGAACTCCAACTTGCAAAACCCTTTGGCCACAAGCAAATGGGAAAAGGTATCACGACACTTATCATAATATTTGTTCATCTATTGCATTATAAAAATGATCCTTTTATTGAAGACGTTGGCGGTTATTTTGTTTACTCCCAGATTCCGGACTTAAAGACATTGATAACTCCTGTCCAATGCAAGACTTTGTGGAATCAGTTTCAGAAAGAGACAGAATATGCTGTTACTCAAGCTATAACAGCTCAGGTGCCATTTTAGTTATTTTAGCAGTCACAAGGTTACTTTGTTACTAGGAAGTTACATATATTTGATGATATATGACACATATTGTAGCTATATAATGCTTTCTTTTTGCGGTTTATTTCATCTTAAATTTTTTTTTGTCTTCTATTTTCAATGTTTATCAGAAAGCTAACAAGCAAAACAGCAGTTGGCTACCACCTCCATGGGCTATACTTGCCTTGTTTGTGCTCGGATTCGACGAATTTATGACTCTTTTGAGGTTTGTTTTATTTAATCGTGTCTCCGTCTTCATATTCTCAATCATTATTACTAAATCCTGGTCATTTTTTTGTCTCGCTTTCAGGAATCCGTTGTATGTGCTCGTTCTCTTCGTCGGTTTTCTGCTTGTGAAAGCCTTATGGGTTCAAACAGGCATAGGTTCTGAATTCCAAAATGGCATGGTGTGTGTTAATAACTAACTTAACTGTTATTTTCATTTTGCGGGTCCCGTTTACTTAATAATGAGCCAAATTTGATTATTTTTCTCTTTGATGGGTCAGACAAGTAAAATAAAATAAAAATGGCCCAAAAGGAACGGGTCCGATGCATAAAACCTTCTAAACTATTTTATTAAAATAGTCAAATTATTACTAAGGTAATATATTTTGTCTACTTATCATATTTGTCACAATAATTATCTGTAAAACGTTCAAAAAAATGTATGTCAAGTCAATATGGCGTGACCCATACGCAAAATTACCTTTTTGACTCTTTAGCCGCCCAAGATACCACCTCCAATAAACAAATGGAAACTAAACTTGACTTTGTCTCTAACTGCTTGTTTTTCTTGTATGAATTGTGCCTCCAGCTTGCAGGGCTTCTTTCTTTAACCACCAGGCTTCTTCCCGCCTTCATGAGCATCCTCAGAAAACTGGCGGAGTTGGGAAACAGAAGAAACTAACAAAAACCAATGAGTCAGTTCATTGGGTAAATGAACTTCTAGATACATACATACAACTATAGTTGTTTCTATAGTTTATGTCAGGTTTTCAGTAACATGTCCAATGAACGTTATTTTATTTTTAGACATTTTTCATGGTGATTTTACTACGATAATCATGACAACTTAGAAGGTATGGTCCTAAGAATATACCTTCTCAGTTACAATACTTTGTTGTGAAATCAACCTCATATTCGTATTATATTGTACAAATATTTGTTTTATTATATTTAATAAGGATTTACACCTTTGCT